>NC_069500.1:32289807-32389807 GCF_027579735.1 Bombina bombina | reverse complement strand
GAAAACAAAACACACACAGGACAGTGCAACACTGTTTGAAATAAAAATAACTTAATTTATTTTATCATCAGTGAAACTTGCTTACACTTTCCAACCTCAATTCGTGTATGAGGTATCAGTTACACATCATATAAAAACATAGGTACAGTTCATCCAACTTTAACTAGTGTACAGTGGTGTGTGAGGGATAAATAACAGCCCAGGTAGCGTGTATAACCTCACCGGATAGCTCCTTACGCATTTCGAAGGAGTTACAACGTTTTCTAAGTCTTCTTCGCCAGAGGATTTGTTTGTCTGTGTGACGTCAGATGCTGGACATGGATGCGAGGTGGATGCAGCAGGCTTGATGTTTTAGGCACCTTTGCAGAGTATACTTTGAGTTTACTGTGGCGGTTCTTGGAAACCCGCAATCAACTATATCCCTAGAGCCAATCTCACTTGGACATTCACAAGAGAATGCTAAAGCATCCGGAAGCCTACTGGTGAGATCGTTCTTTGAACTTTTCTTTGACCGGCGGACTTTTGTCTTTAAGTGCCAGATACCTTCTTATGGGATATATCTCTGATGTTAACTGGGCTTATGATACTCGGACAGAGTATTTGAATTGTGTGGGCACACGTTTCCTGTGAAACAGCACACACATACTATGTGCAATAACTGCTTGAATTTAGTGTGAAAAACTGCATGCTGCTAATTATCAAAAGTGCTTCATCGCTTTTACAATTTGAACTAACAGCTTTGCATGACTTTGCTGTTTGGAGTCCCAGCTACATAACTGCTTGAGCAGCTTTTTCTCTACAATGGGCATTATCACTTATTATTATTAACAACTCACATCCTTCAAGCCATGTACTAACATGCATCACACTTCTGCTTTATACCTCCTATGAACAAGTTAGATCCGTGTGCTACTATTTACACGAATATGAGACTGTTCATTCATTATACTTGGCATCCCTGCCCGAGATCAGTAGTTGGCTCATAGAGCTTTATATAAGTGTTTACTTACACATTCATTATTTGAAGAGCCATACATGGCCTAAACTGATGTCATTTATTTATTTTATATGGACTGGGGAGGCCCAGTCTTTGGTTTTAAAATGTAGATCTAATTATGAGTGTGCTGTTTATTATATTTGCACGTGAAAAAAAATGTTTTGTTCTTTTCAGCATAACTGGAGTGCGGGGTCAGGGCCGTCTTTAATATTGACTGGACCCTGGGCAAACATTTTATTAGGCCCCCCCATGCAATTTCACTCTCCACCCCAACATCCCAGAAAACAACTAAATCAATTTATTTTATCATTTTCTTTTAAATTATTAGCCCAGCGGTGGATCATCCACTGCTGGGTTAATCATTAAAAAAAATTTGCAATATGTGAAACTGGACCTAAGCAGTACTTATAAGTAAATAAATATATAAATTCCTCCACTCTGGATTAATTTAATATGCTTTTGAATGTGATTCTGGTGTGAGGTTAGCTGGTTAAAGAGATTTAGGGCAGCCAACAGGAGCAAAGCAAGGTAAAGACTGAGGCGGAAGCATGGAGGTGCAGACAAATATAAGTTTACTGACTGGAACAGTAGAACTTCTATGGGAAGCTGTAAAATCTGAGACAGAGAGAAATAAAAACTATAAAAATAAACCTTACCTTAATGTGTGAAGTATCAGCATGACACTATACATCAGCCACAGCAGCACGTCACTTCTTTGCTAGGAACAAGTTCCCTCTCATACTGCACTAGACAATGCTGCATAGGGGAGGGGCATGTGTACACTCACTTATTCTTCCCACTGACACCTTTCTACAAAGCACTGTTCCCCTAACAAACTTCAGTTAGTTGATCTTAGAGCCACAGCAGAAAGAGCAGGGCTAAGGGGACCAGCAGACTGGATGCTGTCTGCCCAAGGCTGCATGGATACAGATGAGTCACACAGCTTCAAGACTGAAGAGAGCAGTGTGTGCAGCTGCACAGATGCTCAAATCCTCACGTGCCTGCAACTCCAGCTTTCTGCTGCATGCGCCTATAGTCAGCCCTACCCAGAAACAATCCCCACCACCAGAGCAGTTACCTGGTAACAGTGGTAACCCCAGCAGGACCTTTTCTGATGCAGTGGGATTGGCTGGATGCCGAGTTAGGGCTTAGCATCCAGTGCTGCACAGTGCACATCTAAAATAGCACATGGCACTAGCTTGGAATGTCACATGACATTGGCACGGTCTTGCATAGTTTCTCACAAATAAATATAAGCAGATAACTTTTGACTGTGAAAATATTAGGACTGACTGTGTGTGTCCCCCATGTCACATGACATCAGCAGTCTGGCATGAACTAAAAATTTTTTTTTTTTTTAAGGACTCTTGGGCCCCTCAACAAAGACTGGGCCCTGGGCAGCTGCCCCTTTTGCCCTGTGTTAAACCCGGCCCGGTGCAGGGTTGTAAATGAATATTATTAATATTTATTTGGGTTGTTTAGAGGTAACCCTAGTCCCGTGCATTCCTGCTTTACATTTATGATTACATGTATGATTACATTTAGATTATTCTAAATTGTGTTTGAGTGCTATTCTGATATTTTGTTTATATATATATATACATACACACATACAGGGAGTGCAGAATTATTAGGCAAATGAGTATTTTGACCACATCATCCTCTTTATGCATGTTGTCTTACTCCAAGCTGTATAGGCTCGAAAGCCTACTACCAATTAAGCATATTAGGTGATGTGCATCTCTGTAATGAGAAGGGGTGTGGTCTAATGACATCAACACCCTATATCAGGTGTGCATAATTATTAGGCAACTTCCTTTCCTTTGGCAAAATGGGTCAAAAGAAGGACTTGACAGGCTCAGAAAAGTCAAAAATAGTGAGATATCTTGCAGAAGGATGCAGCACTCTTAAAATTGCAAAGCTTCTGAAGCGTGATCATCGAACAATCAAGCGTTTCATTCAAAATAGTCAACAGGGTCGCAGGAAGCGTGTGGAAAAACCAAGGCGCAAAATAACTGCCCATGAACTGAGAAAAGTCAAGCGTGCAGCTGCCAAGATGCCACTTGCCACCAGTTTGGCCATATTTCAGAGCTGCAACATAACTGGAGTGCCCAAAAGCACAAGGTGTGCAATACTCAGAGACATGGCCAAGGTAAGAAAGGCTGAAAGACGACCACCACTGAACAAGACACACAAGCTGAAACGTCAAGACTGGGCCAAGAAATATCTCAAGACTGATTTTTCTAAGGTTTTATGGACTGATGAAATGAGAGTGAGTCTTGAAGGGCCAGATGGATGGGCCCGTGGCTGGATTGGTAAAGGGCAGAAAGCTCCAGTCCGACTCAGATGCCAGCAACGTGGAGGTGGAGTACTGGTTTGGGCTGGTATCATCAAAGATGAGCTTGTGGGGCCTTTTCGGGTTGAGGATGGAGTCAAGCTGAACTCCCAGTCCTACTGCCAGTTTCTGGAAGACACCTTCTTCAAGCAGTGGTACAGGAAGAAGTCTGCATCCTTCAAGAAAAACATGATTTTCATGCAGGACAATGCTCCATCACACGCGTCCAAGTACTCCACAGCGTGGCTGGCAAGAAAGGGTATAAAAGAAGAAAATCTAATGACATGGCCTCCTTGTTCACCTGATCTGAACCCCATTGAGAATCTGTGGTCCATCATCAAATGTGAGATTTCCAAGGAGGGAAAACAGTACACCTCTCTGAACAGTGTCTGGGAGGCTGTGGTTGCTGCTGCACGCAATGTTGATGGTGAACAGATCAAAACACTGACAGAATCCATGGATGGCAGGCTTTTGAGTGTCCTTGCAAAGAAAGGTGGCTATATTGGTCACTGATTTGTTTTTGTTTTGTTTTTGAATGTCAGAAATGTATATTTGTGAATGTTGAGATGTTATATTGGTTTCACTGGTAAAAATAAATAATTGAAATGGGTATATATTTGTTTTTTGTTAAGTTGCCTAATAATTATGCACAGTAATAGTCACCTGCACACACAGATATCCCCCTAAAATAGCTATAACTAAAAACAAACTAAAAACTACTTCCAAAACTATTCAGCTTTGATATTAATGAGTTTTTTTGGGTTCATTGAGAACATGGTTGTTGTTCAATAATAAAATTAATCCTCAAAAATACAACTTGCCTAATAATTCTGCACTCCCTGTATATACAGTATATATATATATATATGGAAGAGGGCTAAGCCTTGAGTGTTCTGTGAGCTATTTCACATAAAAAAATTGAAGAGATGTTCATCACAGGATGCTTTAAGGTTTAACATGGTGTACTGGACACTACTGAAACCATGTCCAGAAGCAAAAAAAGGACAGTACACTGCAAAATTGTTTTTTCATTAATGTATTTTAAATGACTTGTTATACCAACTGCAGAGTATAAAATATTTGAGAAATTCCATTTTTATGCTTATTTGTGTATATGAAGTAGCTGATTTTGTGCTTTGAAACCACGCCCTATTACAATGGGTTGAACTTAAAGGTGATATCAGATCTAATTATGTTCTAAGTTTGTGTAAACAGACTTGCTTCCTTATCTTTTATTTGGCTGGAACACCAAAGCTCAATACATAGAGAGAACAATGGAAAATTATCATTTTATTACTTAACTACCCTGCATCCCACTGGGTGTGTATATTTAGGCTATTCAATAGCCTATACTCCAGTATTAATTTGTTCAGTGTAGGTGGCGATACCACAGGCTCAATCAGCTATTTCAAATGCTGAAATAGGACTAAAGGAGCTACTTGTAACCAATTTAATACACTCTAGCAGGTTAAAAGGATCATTGGGAATAATTTAAAGGGGAGAAATTTTTTGGGTGAACTGTCCCTTTATTTTTTAAGGTTTTTAACTTGCATTTCCTTTTAGTTTTGTATGTGTTATTTTGTCTATAGGAGAACAAAAATTAGAAAGCAGAGTGGCTGAACCTTCGAAAATCTGAGAATGAAGTGAAGCAATATCTTACAAGTCTGACGGCATAAATCCAACAACTTAATGCTTCTACCATAACCCTGACTATGAGCTTAAGGAAAGCTGATCCCAGCTCATAGCATACATTCTTCAGGATTATACTTGATTTAATTTGATGGTAAATATGATTTCCAGGTCATCTAAATGAGAAAGAAGAACTGCAAAATGTTTTGTGAGATTTTTCACATCTTCCAAATCAGGATTGTGAAACAAACGGTCTGTAATCCTCTGGCTATTTGTGAGTGAAGCAACAATCACTGCTTAGCCATTTCCGTGATGAGCTGTGATCAAGTGAGAAACAATATCTAAGGCACAGTTTGGGTTAAAATCAGTAGGATTTACAGTAATCCCAAACCTTGATAGCTGGGACCAGTTTATCAACAGAAAAATAATGTTATATATAATTGCAGGTTTTTCCCTTTAATAAACAAGTCTTGGTATTGTATCATTAAAAAACATAAATGGACTGTACTGTCAAACTGAAATAGGTATACATCTGGGATTAACTGCCTAAATTCCTGAACGCTGTGCAGCTGTCTGTGAGTGCTGGTGAGCACCCAGGGCTGTGAGATTTGCAGGGTCATAGGATGTGTTGAGTGCAGTCCATTTCCGTGTTTTGTTTGTGTCTAGGGAAATTACAAAGGGCCTGTGTCACCCTTGTTTGTATCTCAGTGTGTTTGATTGTAGGCATGCATTGCATGGCTGTAGGTTAGGTTCCCAGGGAGGAAGAGACCTTGACGTGGTCCTGGGCCAATCGCCATTTGGCCAAATGATGCAACTAACTCTTCCATTTTGCTTAAATCTAGCTGTGTGTATGTATATACAGGGAGTGCAGAATTATTAGGCAAATGAGTATTTTGACCACATCATCCTCTTTATGCATGTTGTCTTACTCCAAGCTGTATAGGCTCGAAAGCCTACTACCAATTAAGCATATTAGGTGATGTGCATCTCTGTAATGAGAAGGGGTGTGGTCAAATGACATCAACACCCGATATCAGGTGTGCATAATTATTAGGCAACTTCCTTTCCTTTGGCAAAATGGGTCAAAAGAAGGACTTGACAGGCTCAGAAAAGTCAAAAATAGTGAGATATCTTGCAGAGGGATGCAGCACTCTTAAAATTACAAAGCTTCTGAAGCGTGATCATCGAACAATCAAGCGTTTCATTCAAAATAGTCAACAGGGTCGCAAGAAGCGTGTGGAAAAACCAAGGCGCAAAATAACTGCCCATGAACAGTTTGGCCATATTTCAGAGCTGCAACATCACTGGAGTGCCCAAAAGCACAAGGTGTGCAATACTCAGAGACATGGCCAAGGTAAGAAAGGCTGAAAGATGACCACCACTGAACAAGACACACAAGCTGAAACATCAAGACTGGGCCAAGAAATATCTCAAGACTGATTTTTCTAAGGTTTTATGGACTGATGAAATGAGAGTGAGTCTTGATGGGCCAGATGGATGGGCCCGTGGCTGGATTGGTAAAGGGCAGAGAGCTCCAGTCCGACTCAGACGCCAGCAACGTGGAGGTGGAGTACTGGTTTGGGCTGGTATCATCAAAGATGAGCTTGTGGGGCCTTTTCGGGTTGAGGATGGAGTGAAGCTCAACTCCCAGTCCTACTGCCAGTTTCTGGAAGACACCTTCTTCAATCAGTGGTACAGGAAGAAGTCTGCATCCTTCAAGAAAAACATGATTTTCATGCAGGACAATGCTCCATCACACGCGTCCAAGTACTCCACAGCGTGGCTGGCAAGAAAGGGTATAAAAGAAGAAAATCTAATGACATGGCCTCCTTGTTCACCTGATCTGAACCCCATTGAGAACCTGTGGTCCATCATCAAATGTGAGATTTACAAGGAGGGAAAACAGTACACCTCTCTGAACAGTGTCTGGGAGGCTGTGGTTGCTGCTGCACGTAATGTTGATGGTGAACAGATCAAAACACTGACAGAATCCATGGATGGCAGGCTTTTGAGTGTCCTTGCAAAGAAAGGTGGCTATATTGGTCACTGATTTGTTTTTGTTTTGTTTTTGAATGTCAGAAATGTATATTTGTGAATGTTGAGATGTTATATTGGTTTCACTGGTAAAAATAAATAATTGAAATGGGTATATATTTGTTTTTTGTTAAGTTGCCTAATAATTATGCACAGTAATAGTCACCTACACACACAGATATCCCCCTAAAATAGCTATAACTAAAAACAAACTAAAAACTACTTCCAAAACTATTCAGCTTTGATATTAATGAGTTTTTTGGGTTCATTGAGAACATGGTTGTTGTTCAATAATAAAATTAATTCTCAAAAATACAACTTGCCTAATAATTCTGCACTGAGAAGAAAGAGAAGAAATCACTTAGCGCCTACTACCAGAAGGACCCTTGGCTTTGATATGTGACCCCTAGTAGTCAAATGAGTTATAAGCAAAATCAGAAATTATCAAAGCGCCAGCGGACCGGCTGGGTTCAGAATGTAAAACCAAATCCTTTACAATGTGGTTTAAACATATGATTTATTACAAATTTAAAACAAATATAAAAACAGATTTAAAACATAAATTCTTTACAATACTTTCAGGATTGTTTTGAAGTATACGTATCTAAACTTGGTACATATATAAAGAGGTTTTGGTTGTGCACAATACTTGATGAGAATAAAAATGCCTTGTTATAATACAAAAATACCAAAAGCAATCTGTTTTTCTATGTTATATGAAATCCTTAGGTATGTTAAAAAGTGAATCCCTCAAGTTTGATAGCTTGAAATCCTCCGAAGGCTTAATATAAAATTGTTAATAAATGGAAATAAACATAATCGGAGACCAATCCTAAACTGGTGCTTATCAGATAAAATAATTTAACCGGATGGACAAGGTATATATCACACTTCTGTAGGAGTATACACCGATCTTATAGTAGCGCTACCCACTATATTTATCAGAACAACCCACAATAGTTATTAAAACAATCCACAGGTTATGCATAAAATTGTGTGATTATATAGCAATATTAGCTTCCATACATGTTTGTGTATTATAGTGTTCGTTAGACACTTGTATCAGATCCCTAAGGTTATAAGTGACCAGAGTGAGACCGGTCAACTGTACCTTTAAAGGATCAGTGACCGTTCTCCGCTAGCGAAGAAGATAAAGGATGCGTGTTCTATTTGGGTGACTGTGTGACAGGTCAAATTGTGAAAACAAAAGAATGAAAAATCAACAAAGGAAATATACGTCACTGTGCTGACTTTAACAGTACAAAACTTCTAAAATAAAAATATCAAATCCGTGTTCACGTGATATCACATAGGTGTAGGGTGCAGAAATTTCAATACAAACTGCAAGGTTTCTTGAATATGAACTGTGCCGTACAGTCCCAGTATTTTAGAGAACTATGTAAAAGAGATTTTTTGGGTGTCTTTTAAAAAATGCTGAAATCAAACTAAATCCTAAAGTAGTGCCTTATATGTCACTAGTGACCAACATGATTGCAACCAACATAATGCTTTGAGTGAAAGAATAAAATGAAAAAATGAAAAAATGAGCAAATGAAAAAAGTTAAAAAAGTAAAAAAGTGAAAAAACTAAAAATGTGTTACACAAAGTCTTCGTTAAAAATCAAAGTTCTAGTGTTTCCAAATGTGGGTGATTCGTTTCTTCTATGCACTTTATCAGTTTATGTGGAATATATAGTTGCCTGCAGTGGGGGTTTGGGCTTCAACGTCAATAGACGATTTTCAGCTCCAGCGTCACTCAAGTTATTACTTCCTTCTGCCACTCTTGAGTCTTGAAAAAGACTCTTGAGTCTTGAAAAAGGTCTATGTTGGACCGAAACGCGTCGACTGGTGAGTAGCATTCCATTTATTTATACATTAGAAAAACACTCTGCACTATTATTATTTCTTTTGGCAGAAGGAAGTAATAACTTGAGTGACGCTGGAGCTGAAAATCGTCTATTGACGTTGAAGCCCAAACCCCCACTGCAGGCAACTATATATTCCACATAAACGGATAAAGTGCATAGAAGAAACGAATCACCCACATTTGGAAACACTAGAACTTTGATTTTTAACGAAGACTTTGTGTAACACATTTTTAGTTTTTTCACTTTTTTACTTTTTTAACTTTTTTCATTTGCTCATTTTTTCATTTTTTCATTTTATTCTTTCACTCAAAGCATTATGTTGGTTGCAATCATGTTGGTCACTAGTGACATATAAGGCACTACTTTAGGATTTAGTTTGATTTCAGCATTTTTTAAAAGACACCCAAAAAATCTCTTTTACATAGTTCTCTAAAATACTGGGACTGTACGGCACAGTTCATATTCAAGAAACCTTGCAGTTTGTATTGAAATTTCTGCACCCTACACCTATGTGATATCACGTGAACACGGATTTGATATTTTTATTTTAGAAGTTTTGTACTGTTAAAGTCAGCACAGCGACGTATATTTCCTTTGTTGATTTTTCATTCTTTTGTTTTCACAATTTGACCTGTCACACAGTCACCCAAATAGAACACGCATCCTTTATCTTCTTCGCTAGCGGAGAACGGTCACTGATCCTTTAAAGGTACAGTTGACCGGTCTCACTCTGGTCACTTATAACCTTAGGGATCTGATACAAGTGTCTAACGAACACTATAATACACAAACATGTATGGAAGCTAATATTGCTATATAATCACACAATTTTATGCATAACCTGTGGATTGTTTTAATAACTATTGTGGGTTGTTCTGATAAATATAGTGGGTAGCGCTACTATAAGATCGGTGTATACTCCTACAGAAGTGTGATATATACCTTGTCCATCCGGTTAAATTATTTTATCTGATAAGCACCAGTTTAGGATTGGTCTCCGATTATGTTTATTTCCATTTATTAACAATTTTATATTAAGCCTTCGGAGGATTTCAAGCTATCAAACTTGAGGGATTCACTTTTTAACATACCTAAGGATTTCATATAACATAGAAAAACAGATTGCTTTTGGTATTTTTGTATTATAACAAGGCATTTTTATTCTCATCAAGTATTGTGCACAACCAAAACCACTTTATATATGTACCAAGTTTAGATACGTATACTTCAAAACAATCCTGAAAGTATTGTAAAGAATTTATGTTTTAAATCTGTTTTTATATTTGTTTTAAATTTGTAATAAATCATATGTTTAAACCACATTGTAAAGGATTTGGTTTTACATTCTGAACCCAGCCGGTCCGCTGGCGCTTTGATAATTTCTGATTTTGTTAATAATTCTGCACTCCCTGTAAGTATGCACACGTTTTTCTAACTATACCATAGTATAAAATTAAGTAAAAAACTCTACTTCTTGAGCGCAGGTTTAGCGCACCTTTAGCTTAGCGCTCAAGCTCTAATGATTTTCTCTTTGAGACCTCAGAAAAGTCTAGACTTTTGCTTGAGCATTAAAATATTACTTTCAACTTGTAATATGAGAACAAAAATGAAAGCGCTATTTATTTAACTTAAATGATGTAAATGTGCAATAAAACTAATGTTTTTGTGCTCCACCGTGCTGCAGCTCAGTTTCTTTACCATGAGGTGCTATGTTGAACTTCCAGTGACCAGTATGAGAGAGTGTGAGAGCGATAACACCAAATTTAACACACCTGCTCCCCATTCACACCTGAGACCTTGTAACACGAGTCACATGACAACGGGGAGGGAAAATGGCTAATTGGGCCCAATTTGCACTTTTCTACTTAGGGGTGTACTCACTTTTGTTGCCAACGGTTTAGACATTAATGGCTGTGTGTTGAGTTATTTTGAGGTGACAGCTGTTGTCACTCCCTTGTGCCGCTCTGGCTGTTACCAGGGACGCGGCGGTTTTGAGCAAGTGACGACATAATCGTCACATGACAATTCCCCTCTCAAGCCGGATCCTTTGAACTCCTCCTTGGCGTGAATCGGAGCCTATGTAAGTACCTGCATAACTTGCATTCACTGCCCAAGTATAGGTGTTACTGTGTGTGCTCCTAGGTGCTTTAACGCTTGAATTACTGGATTGCCTTAATATTGCTGAACCCTGCCTGTTTGACTACTCTGCTTGTTTAACCCTTGGATTACTGGATTGCCTTATTATTACTGAATTCTGCCTGTCTGACTTCTCTGCCTGTTTAACCCTTGAATTGCTGGATTGCCTTATTATTGCTGAACACTGCCTGTCTGACTACTCTGCCTGTTTAACCCTTGAATTGCCAGATTTTCTTATTATTGCTGAACTCTGCCTATCTGACTACTCTGCCTGGTTAACCCTTGAATTGCTGGATTGCCTTATTATTGCTGAACTCTGCCTGTCTGACTACCTGTTTAATCCTTGAATTACTGTATTACCTTATTATTGCTAAACCCTGCCTGCCTGACTACTCTACCTGTTTAACCCTTGAATTACTGGATTGCCTTATTATTGCTGAACTCTGCCTGTCTGACTACTCTGCCTGTTTAACCCTTGAATTGCTGGATTGCCTTATTATTGCTGAACTCTGCCTGTCTGACTACCTGTTTAATCCTTGAATTACTGTATTACCTTATTATTGCTAAACCCTGCCTGCCTGACTACTCTACCTGTTTAACCCTTGAATTACTGGATTGCCTTATTATTGCTGAACTCTGCCTGTCTGACTACTCTGCCTGTTTAACCCTTGAATTGCTGGATTGCCTTATTATTGCTGAACTCTGCCTGTCTGACTACTCTACCTGTTTAACCCTTGAATTACTGAATTGCCTTATTATTGCTGAACCCTGCCTGTCTGACTACTCTACCTGTTTAACCCTTGAATTACTGGATTGCCTTATTATTACTGAACCCAGCCTGTCTGACTACTCTGCCTGTTTAACCCTTAAATTGCCGGATTGCCTTTTCATTGCCGAACTCTGCCTGTCTGACTACTCTGCCTGGTTTACCCCTGAACTGCTAAACTGCTGGATTACCTTTTGTTGCTGACATCTGCCTGTTCCTGACCATTCTATTGGTTTACCCCTTAACTGCTATACTGCTGGATTGCCTTTCTGTATCCAAACTCTGCCAGTTTCTGACCATTGCCGCGAAGAACTAACCTGGCTACCATGAGTACTGCTTACCTCATTTCTTAAACTTACTTTGTTCTGGGATATTTCCTATCCTTCCACTTGACGCCGGGATAAGAAGACTACTGGCCAAGTTTGGTCTGATAGGGAAATATCCCACAAGCATTACAACAACAAGTTTACACTGTTATCGGGGCTGTACACTCACTACTTTACATTGTAGCAAAGTGTCATTTCTTCAGTGTTGTCACATGAAAAGATATAATAAAATATTTACAAAAATGTAAGGGGTGTACTCACTTTTGTGGGATACTGTATATATATTTAGAAACTCTTCTCTGGTTCAGCTAGTGTGAGATTGGTAAATATTGTATTACAGGGGTAGTCACCACTGTACCAAATAAGAAACAGGGCTAAGCCTTGAGTGTTCTGTGAGCTATTTCACATAAAAATATTGGAGCACCATGAAGAGATGTTCATCACAGGATGGTTTAAGGTTTAACATGGTGGTACTGGGCACTACTAAAACCCTGTCCAGAAGCAAATACAAATGAAGCTGCAATGTTATTATTAAGGTTTTTAACTTGCATTTCCTTTTAGTTTTGTATGTGTTATTTTGTCTAAAGGAGAACAAAAATTAGGATAAATAAAGGGATGTATCCGAATCTCCGAATCACCCTAGTAATGAAACTAAACTAATCCGAATCAATTTGTAATGAAAAATCCGAAATAGTTTGGATTAATTTGTTTTACTCGAATGGCCATGGCACGATATTCTGACTCTCTGGACTAATGCCAATTCCTTTGCCATTCCATATTTATTATAAAAAAAACTAATAGAGATATATTACAATTAAATATAGTAAGATAGAACAGTGAAATTATTCCTTTTGTGTTGGTTGGAACCATCCGAATCAACATAACATAATGAATGAATCCGAACATACCGAACTTTGGGATTTCCGAATGCACCTGAAACGAATGATCGCTATAACGAATCAATCTGAATGCATCCAAAATAAATGAATGATATTACGAATAGATCTGAGTGCATCCGAAACGAAATTTAAAAATACTAAATCGATACGAAACAAAACTTTTCCAGCGTGCACATGTCTAATTCCAGGTACTAGAAGCAACAGTAGATGTGGCAACAATCTAAACTCAGCACTGTAAAGTGGTTATAAGTTCATATTTATTGAAAAAGGAAAAATGTACACATCGCAGGACATAAACAGAGGAGTGTAGGTTCAATGGAACAGGTCTTATGTCATCTGACGCGTTTCATGCCATTCTGTCACTTTCTTTGAGACTGTCCCTTTAAGTTTGCAATGTGCACCAGCATTTTAAAAACAGCACTTGCTCAGAGAGCCTAAGGTGCCATCTATTAATGACTTAATTTGTCAATTGCTGACATGATACAAGCCCCACTGGTGATATGAGCAGCTGCTGTATTTAAAATGCTGGTACACTAAGAATATCTAGCTATGCTTCACATGCACGTGCAGAGAAAAATGTTAACACTAAAACACTGATAACCTTTACTAGATGCATTTTTGCCAGTACATGTGTATTGCACATATGTTTCTATTGAAAGATCATTCATCTATGTGCATTTACATTTTGACTGGAATGTCCCTTTAAAGTGAATCGGTTCCGTTTCATTTTCCTACTCTAACAAAGTGTTTGATCCATAATAAAAATCGATGGTCAGATTACAAGTAGAGCTCTAATTAGCGCTCCTGCTCGAGCATTAATTGTGCTAGAAGTAAGCATTTTGCGCACGTCAGGTTGCGCTCATATTATGAGTTGAAAGTAAACTGTTTTACCTTGCGTGCCAAACAGACGAGTGCAAAAAGCCAAAGTTAGAATATTGTGTGCGCATTCACGTATTCCCCCATAGAAGTCAATGGAGAAAGAAAAGTGTAAAAAAACTTTAACACCCAACTCTCCCCCTAACCCGATCACATATTCTCCTGTGCGCTAACCCGACATGAAAATATGAAAATTTCACATTCCAATGTTCTTCACATAACAGAATATGTTCTTTTTATTCTTAAATACATATTTCTATATATATGATGATTTGTACAATATATATCTATACCTATATATAGGTGATTATACATAGGTATAGATATATACAGATATATATAGTAATATCTATTTAGAAATACAAAGAATATAGTCTGATATATGCAGAATATTGGAATGTTTAATATTTACACTAAATACACAGTCTAACACTTTGAATATTGCATACATATATTTTTCATGTTTTCATCTACTTAACTGCAAAGGGCTCCAATGCACTTGTATATTTGTCTATGTATGTATACATATGTATTTATGTGTTTATATGTTTGTAAATACATCTATACACATATAAATACATATATATATATACACACACACACACACACATATATATATATACACACACACACACATATACACCTTTAGACATGTATATACTATATATTCATCTCTATGTTAAATCCCTTTGCCTTTTTCCCTAGCACCTGAGACCTCAAATTTTTGAGCCCTTGTAACTTTTGTGTGTAATAAAAAAAATTTAAAATAATTTTTATTAGCTGGTGTTATAATAGGTGTAACTATATTTTGTAATGTATTTTTGATGTGTTTTGTGCAACTTTTTTTGCAAAATAGTTAACCAAAGCTCTGAAGTCGTGGTAATCATTATAGTGTAAATCGCGATTGCGCTAAAGCGATCACATTTACTTTCAATTCCTAATACCAGCGGTAAGCCCGACGAGCGCAAACACCCACGATAAACCCCTTATTGCTCCACTAGTAATCTGGCCCAATATAGGAAAATATATATATTTTAAAATACGATTGAAATATAGAGTTCTATCATATAAAAATACAGTGTTATAGTAAAAAAATAGAAAAATGAGGAAAATGCACAGTAACTATATCAACCTCAACTGAGTCATGTTTTTCCACACTTTATTGTAAATGGAACAAGGCAGATTTATTATGCAGCTAATTAAGAAGCTGGTGCTCCAAAGAAAATGTATAGCAGAATATTTCCATGTGTTGGATGTGACAAATATACAGAGAGGTGGAGATAAAAAGCACAAAATGATGACTTGTGGCTCACATGTTGGGAATGAAGAATATCTCCAACATTCCAATGGTAAATCAATTGTTCATGTTGATAGTTAAATATTTTGATACAAATAATCTGTCTCATTTTAACAAACTGCACCTACAGTACATGTTGTATATTAAATTAAACATAATATAAAAAACACACATTTGAAATATCAAAATAATTATTCAAATGTTAAGTTTAGTATTTCATCGACTAAATTACGAGTTTTGCAGTATGAGTGAAAAAGCAGCGTTAAGGCTCATAACGCTGCTTTTTCACTACGGCTGCTATTACGAGTCTTGCAGGTTTAGGGGCACCGCACACTTTTTTGGCCTTAACACAAATTAACTTACGCAATTTACATAAAGTCTTTTTTCAATGGGACTTCCATAGCGCCAATATTACAAGCTTATTCTGGGAGGCCAAAAAGTGAGCGGTACAGCGTATCCCGCAAGATTCGTAACGTATTCTAAAGTCAGTAGTTATGAGTTTTATGCTACAAAGCTGTAACTTAAAACTCATAACTAAAGTGCTAAAAAGTACACTAACACCCATAAACTACCTATTAACCCCTAAACCGAGGCCCTCCCGCATCGCAAACACTAAAATAAAATTATTAACCCCTAATCTGCGGCTCCCTACATCACCGCCACTATAATAAACATATTAACCCCTAAACCGCCGCACTCCCGCCTTGCAAACACTAGTTAAATATTATTAACCCCTAATCTGCTGTCCCTAACATCACCGCAACCTACATTACAGTTATTAACCCCTAATCTGCCACCCCCAACGTCGCCGCCACTATACTAAAGTTATTAACCCCTAAACCTAAGTCTAACCCTAACACCCCCTAACTTAAATATAATAACAGAAATCTAAATAAAAATTCCTATCATTACCTAAATTATTCCTATTTAAAACTAAATACTAACCTGTAAAATAAACCCTAAGCTAGCTACAATATAACTAATAGTTACATTGTAGCTAGCTTAGGGTTTATTTTTTATTTTACAGGCAAGTTTTTATTTATTTTAACTAGGTAGAATAGTTACTAAATAGTTATTAACTATTTACTAACTACCTAGCTAAAATAAGTACAAATTTACCTGTAAAATAAAACCTAACCTGAGTTACACTAACACCTAACACTACAATTAAATAAATTACCTACATTAAAAACAATTACCTAAATTGCAAAACCCCCCCACTAAATTACACAAAATAAAAAAGAAATTATCATATATTTAAACTAATTACACCTAATCTAATAGCCCTATCAAAATAACAAAAAGCCCCCCCAAAATAAAAAAACCCTAGCCTACAATAAACTACCAATAGCCCTTAAAAGGACCTTTTGCTGGGCATTGCCCCAAAGAAATCAGCTCTTTTACCTGTAAAAATAATACAAACACCCCCCAACAGTAAAACCCACCACCCACACAACCAACCCCCCAAATAAAATCCTAACTAAAAAAGCCTAAGCTCCCCATTGTCCTGAAAACGGCATTTGGATGGGCATTGCCCTTAAAAGGGCATTTAGCTCTTTTCTATTGTCCAAACCCTAATCTAAAACTAAAAACCACCCAAAAAACCCTTATAAAAACCTAACACTAACCCCTGAAGATCCACTTACAGTTTTCAAGACCGGACATCCATCCTCAACGAAGCCGGGAGAAGTCCTCAGCAAAGCGGCAAGAAGTCCTCAACGAAGCCGGGCAGAAGTCTTAATCTAGACGGCATCTTCTATCTTCATCCATCCGGCGCGGAGCGGGTCTATCTTCAAGACATCCGGCACGGAGCATCCTCTTCAAATGAAGTCTTCTTCCCGAATGAATGTTCCTTTAAGTGACGTCATCCAAGATGGCGTCCCTTGAATTCCGATTGGCTGATAGAATTTTATCAGCCAATCGGAATTAAAGGTCAAAAAATCCTATTGGCTGATGCAATCACCCAATAGGATTGACCTCGCATTCTATTGGCTGATTGGAACAGCCAATAGAATGCGAGCTTAATCCTATTGGCTGATTGGATCAGCCAATAGGATTTTTTCACCTTTAATTCCGATTGGCTGATAGAATTCTATCAGCCAATTGGAATTCAAGGGACGCCATCTTAGATGACGTCACTTAAAGGAACATTCATTCGGGAAGAAGACTTCATTTGAAAAGGATGCTTTAGTGTTTTTTTTTTTTTGTAATTTAGGTAATTGTATTTAATTTATTTAATTTATTTAATTGTAGTGTTAGGTGTTAGTGTAACTCAGGTTAGGTTTTATTTTACAGCTAAATTTGTATTTATTTTAGCTAGGTAATTAGCAAATAGTTCATAACTATTTAGTAACTATTCTACCTAGTTAAAATAAATACAACCTTGCCTGTAAAATAAAAATAAACCCTATGCTAGCTACAATGTAACTATTAGTTATATTGTAGCTAGCTTAGGGTTTATTTTATAGGTAAGTATTTAGTTTTAAATTGGAATTATTTAGGTAATGATAGGAATTTTTATTTAGATTTATTTTAATTATATTTAAGTTAGGGGGTGTTAGGGTTAGGGTTATACTTAGGTTTAGGGGTTAATAAATTTAGTATAGGGGCAGCGACATTGGGGGCGGCAGATTAAGGGTAATAAATGTAGGTAGGTGGCGGCGATGTTAGGGGTGGCAGATTAGGGGTTAATGATATTTTACTAGTGTTTGCAAGGCGGGAGTGCGGCAGTTTAGGGGTTAATATGTTTATTATAGTGGTGGCGATGTCCGGAGCGGCAGATTAGAGGTTAATAAGTATAATGTAGGTGTCGGCGATGTCGGGGGCGGCAGATTAGGGGTTAATAAGTGTAAGATTAGGGGTGTTTAGACTTTAGGTGTAAACATAAAATTTGTTTCCCCTTAGGAATCAATGGGGCTGCTTTACGGAGCTTTACGCTGCTTTTTTGCAGGTGTTAGACTTTTTTTCAGCCGGCTCTCCCCATTGATGTCTATAGGGAAATCGTGCACGAGCACGTAAAACCAGCTCACTGCAGCTTTCAGCAGCGCTGGTATTGGAGTGCGGTATGGAGCTCAATTTTGCTCTATGCTCACTTCTTGCCTGATAACGCCGCGTTTATGAAAACCTGTAATACCAGCGCTGTAGGAAAGTGAGCAGTGACAATAACGTGCAAGTTAATACCGCACCCCTCATACCGCAAAACTCGTAATCTAGCCGCATGTGTTTTTAATAATGTTTTATTCAATATGTGAAAATAATTTTTTGTTCAAAAGAAAAAGAGACTTTAATATTTCATTTAGAAATAATTTTCAAGCATTGTGAGTTTTAACTAATGTGCCATAACTCATTTCTCCTGTCATGTCCCTGTGACATCATTCTGATTTACTGCTGTATGTGAGATAATCACCCACTGTTGTAAGTCTGATTTACCATTCACAGGAACTGCTGGTGTAAATCTGAGCATCATGGTAAGAAAACTAATGTACTAAATAATGACTTTATTTTGTGACCCTTTGTCTGCCTCCCTACAAGCACATGCAGGGTGTATTGAAGTGTGGGTGTATCAGGATATAAATGGTTTAAACCTTTAAAGGGACATGAAACTCAAATTTGTTTCTGTCATGATTCAGGTAGAGCATACAATTTTAAACAATTTTCCAATTTTTTTGTATTATCTAATTTGCTTCATTCTTTTGGTATCCTTAGTTGAAGAAACAGCAATGCAAATAGGTGAACCAATAACATGAGGCATATATGAACAGCCACCAATCAGCAACTCCTGAGCCTACCTAGCTATCATTTTCAACAAAGGATACAAATAGACCAAAGCAAAATAGATAATAGAAGTAAATTGGAAAGTTGTTTAAAATTGTATGTTCTGCCTAAATCATGTAAGATAAAATTTAGTTTTTATGTCCCTTTAAGGACTGAGGTTTTTCACAGTTTTCGTACTTGGCATTTTTGCTCACTATTGGTTTTACCTTAATGTTCTGCTCTGTTATTCAGCGCACTCATACATATTATACACCATTTTTACCAGACGAACAAGCCTTTCTAGTGATACCCTATATGGATATATAAAATAACAATTAATAGAAATGTAATATTGAAAAAATGGGGATAAATTGGAAAAAAAATCATTTTTTGCAGTTTTCTTTATAACCATTTTTACAAAACGAATGTAGTTAAAGAAATTAACACCAAATAGATTAACTTTGCTGTCCTGCATTTAGAAATACGCCATTTGTCTAGGTTTCCAAGTGATTTTTAGGAAATATAGGCCAAATGCTACAAAGATGGAATTATTGGTTTTACGCTAAACTTTGCTATGCTCGGGCTGTAAGCTTGGTAGTAGCCAACCAATACAAAACTGCTATACAAAAGTATATATCTGTAGAATTTATACATTCCAGGGTATTTACTTAAAGGTATAATGAAACATTATGTATAACACTTCTATCACTAAAGGCAACAAAATAAAATGTAGGTGTAACCCCCCCAAAAAAATAAAAAAAATACTTTATTAAAATTCTAAAAAATAAATTTTATTAAAATGAAATGTAATTAACAAATCCATAAAAACATTTTATTAAAATACATTTCATACTTTTTTCCCCTTTGTTTACTGGGAGAGAAGGGGAAGGGCCAAGACTCTTGATGTATCCAGTGTATGCCAAGTGAATCTGATACCAGCATGCATTGCAGCATGCTAGTAGCTAAGCACCACTTTCAGTATACAATCACTGACTGGCTGTCATTTCTGACAGTTACTCTACTTCCTGCTTTTTCAAATTAAGATACTAAGAGAACGAAGACAAAATGATAATTGGAGTAAATTAGAAAGTTGCTTAAAATTGCTGCTCTATGTGAATCACAAAAAAAAATATTTGGGTTTAGTATCCATTTAAAATCTAAAAAATTAAAGTATATTGCAAAGTTTTTTTTACTATGCATAAATAAATATTTTATATTAGTTTTATGTCTATTTAATTAATGACTGAATCTTTTTGGCAGCAAAAGCTGTCTGATTTGTACATTGTTAGTAGACTTTAAAACATGAAGACAATCACACAGATATGTATCACAAAATACAGAGTGAAGTGTTTATCAAACAGCACATTAGCCATCTATATTTGTTCTAAGGAGGTTCTTATACCTAAGTGGCCGCATGGCTCCTAATTATCTCATTAATCCATGACAAGTTTTCAGCTAAAACTCCATTTAATCTCAACTTTAGCTAACATCACTCATAAAGTCTCAAGTTCATATAGCTATACATCTCACATATATAACTCTGACTAATAAAATGTTCAGGAATACTGTGATAAACATTTATATATTATATATTCTACAGTCCATTTATTGCTTATATTCTACATCTTTATTTTTAGTTTATGCAATCTGCGACCCAGATACTGATGGCAGCAACATTTTAGCAAATAAATAATTCCCCAAATGTGACTAAGTATAATAATATTAATGGTATATACTCTTTTCAACATTAAAATGTCCAGTTTTATTTTTTCAAAGCATTCTTACATGATACACAATTCTCACATATAAATGTGTATGTCTGACATTTTAAAGGGACATTACACACTAAATACCTTTTATGAGCATAGAATTAACGTTATTCCTTGCCTACCTTTAGTCATGGGAGCCGTCATGTTGAAATATTTTACTGTATTACAGTGCTGATGTATTTGCACATGCGCAGTAACTCTCCTTCAGATACCTGCAGTGCATGAGATGTATATAATGTTTAGTGTCCTTTTAAGCTCTTATGGATGTGTGTTTATATGTATCTCTTTCTCTCTCCCTCTATATAAACAGGCATACCTTGTTTAATTGAGTTTCGTAGATATTTTTACAAATTGAAGGTCTGCGGTAAGCCTGCGTCAAGCATGTCTATTTGTGCCATTTTTCCAACATATAGAAATATATAAACACATAAATACACATATAAACATTCGGCTAGATTACGAGTTTTGCGTTAGAGGCTGTGCGGTGCTAACAAGCAGTTTTTTCTCACCGCTCACTTACCTACAGCGCTGGTATTACAGGTTTTTACAAACCCGGCGTTAAAAGGCAAGAAGTGAGCATAGAGCAAAATTGTGCTCCTTACCGTACTCCAATACCAGCGCTGCTTAAGTTAGCAGTGAGCTGGTCGTACATGCTCGTGCACGATTTCCCCATAGACATCAATGGGGAGAATCGGCTGAGAAAAAGTCTAACACCTGCAAAAAAGCAGCCTAAAACTCAGTAACGCAGTCCCATTGATTCCTATGGGAAAACACACACACACCCTAACACGAACCCCGAGTCTAAACACCCTTAATCTTACACTTATTATCCCCTAATCTGCTGCCCCCGACATCGCCGACACCTACATTATACTTATTAACCTCTAAACTGCCGCTCAGGACACCGCCGCCACCTACATTATTCCTATGAACCCCAAATCTGCTGCCCCCAACATCGCCGACACCTACATTATATTTATTAACCCCTAATCTGCCGCCCCCAATGTCGCCGCAACCTACCTACACTTATTAACCCCTAATCTGCCTCCCCCAATGTCGCCGCCACTATAATAAACAATGTGGGCAGTATATAAAGACCTAACATACTTCTGATGATGTGTGGGATGAGGTAATTGGCCTCTAGTTCTTCCTCTTTCTTAGTAAAGGTGGTATAGGATAATGGTGGAATAGAACATATGTAAAATATATTAAGAGATGTGTACGTATGTGGTAGCTATTGTCTTATTACTTATAAATCCTCTATATAGAGTACATATAAAAGATGGGATCATCCAAGGAAAATATTTAAATCTAATTATTTATAAATAATATTTATAAAAACTAATTATAGACCTAATACTAATTTGGGGGATAAAGGATCCCTCTAAACGCAAATTTGTTGATTAAAATGACACAAATAGTAATATCTTGATTCTGGATATATTGCTTGTAAAAAGAATACTAAGAGGAGATTTTTTAAATAGGATTTCCTATAGAATTTCTTAGACATCTCATTAAAAAAATCTATATTAGAAAATCCTATATTAAAACAGTATATATGTGTAGTAGACAAACCTTATCTAGCTCAATAATTATTTATTTATTAATTACTCATACATAAAGGGGGTGACATCCAATTCAGAATTGAGTCCCAAAGGGAGTAGGGTTCTCATTTTGTCTATCATTTCTGCTTCCTTTTTGATAAGTTTGGTCTCAAAATTACCTTCCCTCCAATTTGGTTTTATTTTGACTATTCCCCAGAATTTTAGTTATTTCAAGTTATTGCAATGGACATCTCTAAAGTGTCTATATAAGTGGGTATCTTTATTTCCTTTTTCAATGAGCCACAAATGCTCTCTGATTCGTTCTCTCAGAGTTCTGGTCATTTCGCCCAAATTCTGCTTATTGCAGCTGCATTGGATTAGGTATACGACCCCCTTGTCAGTACATCGTATTGTGTCTCTTATCTGGAACTTGTCTCCTGTTTGGCTGGAGGAGAATTATTTGGTCCTGGAGCTATAGTTGCAGGATTGACAGCAATGACATGGGTAGAAACCATTAATTTAATTTCCCAACAGGTCTTTTTGGATGAAGGTGGATTTTCCCCCTTTGAATTCACTAGGTGCTAAAATGCTCTTAAGGTTATTCGATCTCCTATATATAAATCGTGGTTTCATTGACAATTTATCACCGATAATGGGATCTTCCCTTACTACATGCCAATGTTTATTTATGATTTTTTCAATTTTTTTATATTCACCATTATAATTGGTTATAAACGGAACTATCATATCTGGTTCTTTAATCTCACATAGCTCACTCCTCTTATTCTTATATTGTAATAATGTGTCTCTTCCTATTCCATTTACCTCCTCCAAATTCTTAGAGATTTTCTTCTCATCATATCCTCTATCAGAAAATATTAAACGCAAGATCTTAGATTGTTCCTCATAGTCAATAAGTGTCGAGCAATTTTTCCATATTCTAAGAAATTGTGTTTTAGGTATATTCTCTTTCCACCTGTTAAGTGGCAGCTATTTGCGTGGATGACGTTATTGGAGTCCACTTTCTTAAAAAATGTCTTTGTCTTAAAACTTTGTCTTCAATTTCTATGTCCAAATCTAGAAATGATAATCTCTCCCTGCTTATTTCGTTGGTGAACTTAAGTCCCTTATTGTTATTTTTCATAGCATCAAAAAATTCCAATAATCATACCTCGCTTCCCTTCCAAATAATAAATATATTGTCAATATATCTCTTATAGGTCACCAGGTCTTGCGCCTAACTACAGGAACCTAGGAATTCTGTTTCCCAGTCCCCCATAAAAAGGTTGGCATAGCGTGGTGCAAACCTGGTGCCCATAGCTGTCCCTTTCACCTGGACAAACAGTTTTCCATTAAATGAGAAGATGTTATTATTAAGTATAAATCTGATACTATCCAGTATGAACTCCTTTTGTTCACGGTTAATCTCTGTATCTAGTCCTAAATACTTGGATACTACTTAGATCCCTAATTCATGGTCAATATTGGTATAAAGAGAGGTTACATCACATGTTGCTTAAATTATTTCTCCCTCTAGTTTAATGCTCTCTTAAATCTTTAAAACCTGAGTTGAGTCTTTAAGAAAGGAGGGTAATGTTCTAACATATTTCTGTAAATACCTGTCGATATATTGTGAAAGGTTGGAAGTGACTGAATTGATACCTGATATTATGGGGCGTCCTGGGGGTTTCTTAAGGAGTTTATGAATTTTTGGGAGGAAATAAAATATTGGCATTTTTGTAAATTCTGGATTTAAATAATTAAATTCTTTAAACAAAATAGACTGGCGAACCAGTCTTGGGAGCGTGGTGTCTGTATGAATTTTAGCAAAATATATGTATTGCTAATGGTACTATTGTAGCCGGAGTAGTTCATAAATCACAAAAGTTAATAGAAGCCATAATGCAGGGGTCCGCTCTGCGTGTTTGTACCCATAGCCGGCAATCTGTGATTCTAAATATGAAATCAAAAACCAGCAATACCAGTGCGCTTAAATAAATAAAAACTTAGCTGTTTAGGAACTAGCGGTATGCTCACTCACCCACCAAAGATGAAAACGTGAAGAGTCTCCAATCGGTGTCAAGCTGATCTTGGTTAAAACATAATGGCACCTTTAAATGTGGAAGAAAAGTATGCACCTCCTGTGATCATATTAATATTTCTCCCACATTTAAATCCCATATAACAGGTGAGGAATTTCAAACTAGGGGATGCATAAATTGTAGGAGCAAATATGTCATTTACATCATAGAATGCACCCAATGTAGGAGGCAATATACAGGTAGGACTACTAGGGAGGTAGGCAAACGCATAAGGGAACACTTGTCTTATATCTCTAGCAAAAAAACATGTTCAGCTCTATCCACTCATTTTATTGAATTTCATAATCAGGATGTCACAACTTTCAAATGGCAGGCCATCGAACAAATTGGCACACCACCAAGAGGTGGAGATAAATTGTCCATCCTAAGCAAACAAGAAATCTATTGGATTTTTAAAACAAAGTGTCTTTTGCCTAATGGGTACAACTCAGAGTATGATGTTATTAACTACTGGCAAAAATAAACCATCATGCTAAATTACCGTCCATTATTTTCTCTCCACTGCAGTTAGGTTGCTTTACTTATTGCAGTAAAGGAAATTAAAATATGGCTAGTTATAAGACACTCAAGTTAAACTACATATACTTGATTAATTTTGAGTCTCCCACTGATTATGAATCTTATACAAGTATTGCTTCTTTGCATGGGATATTATAATATGTCTTATTAACCAAAGTTTAAATTGGGTTTAATAATAATTTTTATTATGCACATAACAAGCATCTTATGTGTAGATTAGATATTTACTTTGATTGCTGTCCCATGCAGGTATATGCACAGAGAAGGGAATAAAAGCGAGTGCATGTTTGTGTTTATGCATGTACATGCACTGATGTGCGTGTGCATGTATGCATACATGTATATGCACCTAAGATGTAGTTATTTTATTTTATCTTATTTTATTTAAGGTGTCCAAATCTTGCATGATGTGTTTTCTTGCTCTACTCTGTTGAATTTCCAAAGTCATTGGCATCCCAAATATACATAATATACATATAAGTCTATAATATTTGAGATCTATTTTTATTTGTATTATTTGTATTATTAATCTTCATCTATTTGTTTGTTCACTCACTAAATGTTAAATATTTACACAGAATGTCATTATGATATGTATAGGGTTAAATTTTGAAGTCTTGTTGTTTTTAACCAATCAACATATAGTGTTAGACTTAAAAGGGTGCACCTCCCAACAGGTGTTATTCTATGATTACGGTCAATACGACCGAAACCGGTCAGAAGTTTTGTCTTCACTAACCCTGTGTTGCTGTATGTGGTCATCATACAATTTTAAAGAATAAAGCTACAACTGATTTTCACTTTCTTGTTCTGGATATACTTTTTTGTTTCAATTAAATTCTTTATTATTTAGGATGCCTAAAGTGTGTGTTTCTTTAGAAGGTCGCAAAGCATAATAATATCTACTCTCGTCGGATCTCTCTTTAATTCCGTATATGTAGTTGTATCTCCAAGGAGTCTTTCCACTTCTTTGAGGTAGTAGAATTTATCCATAACAACAACCACCCCCCCTTATCGGTGGGTTTTATTGTAATGTTGTATTGTAAGGTGTCCTCTTATTATCATATCTTTCTGTCTTTCAAGTCTAATTTTTCGAATAGCTCCAAATTTATTCCTTTTTCATGGGTGGGATAGAACTTGGATTTTGGTCTTAAGTCTGTGTGTACATATTTATGTTCTTGTCTTTCTTGAGTGTCTGGTGTGGTAAAGTTGTAATCAATTGGATTTTTCAAGAAATATCTTTTTAGAGTGAGTTTTCTCACAAATTGTTGTACATTTATGTGCGTTTCAAATTTATTTAATTTGGAAGTAGGGGCAAATGATAAACCTAAACTTAATATTCTAGTTTCTTCATTCAATGGATAGTTACTAATGTTGAAAACCGGATTACTGGCTGTTATTGCCTCTTGTCTCTCCTCTCCCTTAGTTTTTTTGGGTTTTCGGCTCCTTCCTCCTCTTTTTCCTCTAGGAATCTTTTTCTTAGGTTCATTAGGGGTGCTAAGTGGACCCTCTCTGTTACCTCCCCTCTTGATGTTTCTGCAGTTGGAGTTTCTCCTAAAAAATTAGATTGATTAGTGTTATGATTCTGTGTTCTATTCTCCCTATTTTGTTCATATGAATTCCCCTCTGCCAATGGTAGAAATCTATTTCTCAGTGGTATTCTCCATTTCTTATCTTCTTTTTTTTGTGGTCTCATAGGTGGTTGACAGTGGTGTTTGGTGCTATAACCCCCTTCTCTACCCGTCCTTTCATAGTCCCAGTTCTCTCTATCTTCGTATTGGTTTCTATTTTCGAACCTCTCTTCCTGTCTTGTGTGATAAGTATATCTATTCTGACTCCCATATTCTTCTCTAGTGTGATGAATGTATCTATTTGGACCTGTATATTCTTCTCTCTCATAAGGTAGATATGTATTACTTCTATTGGAGTTAGTATATGTATTATAATATGGTGTCTCTCTCCATCTATTGGCTCTATTCCCAGTATTCCAATATCTATGGGAGTTATGTGTAGGTGGTAATTCTCTATTTTTAAAATCATTGGATATTCTTTCATTTGTGCATGTCTTTTGTTGTTCTGATTGTAGGTTATTCCTGAGGGGTTTATAATTATACGTTTTATTGTTTCGATTTGTAAATGTCGGAATGGACTGTACGTTGGGAACGGGAGTTTTAGGTTGTACGGTCACAGGTAATTCATTATTACCCAAATAATCATTGTGGTCCCTTTTAAGTTTCCTTCTCTTAATCCTTTGAAGTTCTATATTGGTATTGTTTAATGTTCGAATAATTTCTATTTGTCTCTCTTTGAAGATGTCAGAATCTCTTCTATTTTCTAGGGCACTCTTAATCTCACTGATTCTTTTATCTATTTCTTCCAAGCTACTACTCCTGGGTTTCTTTATAATATTAATTAGAGCAAAAGATGCTTTCTCTAGGGCTGTGAACCACTCATCTTGGAGGGTTTCATTTAATTGGAACGTGCATGTTTTTTCTAATCTTAGACCTCTAGGGATCATATTTAGAGTAATATATTTCTCTAAATATTTCATTTCAGTCTTCTGTTTGAGTTATTTAATCATTATTTTTTCTAATTCATTCAGTAATTCAGTTGTACTAGTAGTGCTGTTGTTTACATTCTCTGATTCAACATTAATGGTGTCACTCCCTATTTCTATCAATAGGTTATCTCTTGTGTTAAAAAGATCCATAATTAACTTAACTATTAGGCTTACAATGAGCTAATATATATATATATATATATATATATATATATATATATATATATATATATATATATATATATGTGTGTGTGAAATTAGATAAATATGAATTTAAATAAACAGTTGTGTCTTAAGCAGCTAAGCTCATAAAATGATAGACTTCCCTATTGCCAAGTACAAGGGAACTTCCTCAAATAAGTCCCTAGATAGACAAGTCTAAGGTACAAGAAAAGATTTTGAGTACTGGTGCTCTGGGCTAGGGATAGGAAAACAAATAACCAAATTGAAAAGAATGTAAATAGGTTGTATACGTAAAGGGAAATATAAATATGCTTCTAAAAAAACAGGGAAATTTAGCATATAATCCCAATGGGAATAAAAATGTGTGTATATACTGTATATTCGTTTCTGTTGTGAGTAAATGTGCCCAATAATGTTCTACATTAGAAACAATATATAATATATAGTAATAAAAGATGTACTAAGGATTAGCTCGAATACAGCAGATTACAGAAGTACAAATTATTTAATATAGAGTTATATAGAAATATCACATGTAGTATACTCAATAAATAAAACACTTAATAAAAAACACTTAAATGTACAGAATAAAAAGGCAAGTTGTAAGACAATAAGTAAAAGAGCAATATTATGTTGCTAGCACTAGACGTCCAGAAAAGAAAGAAAATAAAAACAAAAAGTATCTGCATACAGTATATGCAAAAATAGGACAATCGTTAAAAATTCATGTATGAATAATTATTTTGTCTGTTAGGGCTAGGGGTTTAGTCTGTTAGGGCTAAAGGAGAAGCGTTAAAAAAAGAGAGAGAAGAAAAGTACCTGGACGCTACTCACTCTCCGTTGAGAGTGGTGGCGTTAAATAGTGGAGGTAAGCACTATGGCCAAGAAAGTTGAATGGATCGTTTCTCAGGTAATGTGATTTTAATCACTATGATTTTTCATCTGCTCCTATGGCACTGTCCAATTCGGCTGATCTTCTCGAACCACTCCTGCGGTTAATACGATGGATGTGCCAGACAATGCACTTCACTTCCGCCTTACTTCTGGATGTCACGTGTGTTTGAGGCGTCCAATGTCACATGAATGAGGCGTCTGAAGATGATCAGCTGTGTACACTATTAGACACCGGCATCTGTGATCGTTTATTTATGCTGTCGGAAATGTATCAGACTCCAAAGCATGGGAGTCAATGTCGCTTATGGTTCATATAATCCAGAGTCCGTATATTGCAGAGTACGTAAAGTTCATATAAAGTTCTTAAATTCACAGTTACATCCAAGATAAAAGACCACTATATTTGGCCTTCTCTTAATAACAATATAGTGACTGTCTGTATAAAACAATAGAACACTGCATACACAATCCATGAGTTTCACCCCTGGGGGCTTTTTCAAAATGTGTGTAATAGGCAATGTGGGCAGTATATAAAGACCTAAAATATTTCTGATAGGTTGTGCGGGATAAGGTAATTGGCCTCTAGTCCTTCCTCTTTCTTAGTAAAGGTGGTATAGGATAAAGGTGGAATAGAAAATATGTAAAATATATCAAGATGTATACGTGTGTAGTAGCTATTGTCTTATTACTTATAAATCCTCTATATAGAGTACATATAAAAGATGGGATCATCCTAGGAAAATATTTAAATCCAATAATTTATAAATAATATTTATAAAAACTAATTATAGAGCTTATACTAGTTTGGGGGATAAAGGATCCCTCTAAATGCAAATTTGTTGATTAAAATGACATAAATAGTAATATCTTGATTCTGGATATATTGCTTGTAAAAATAATACTAAGAGGAGATTTTTTTAAATAGGATTTCCTATAGAATTTCTTAGACATCTCATTAAAAAAATTCTATATTAGAAAATCCTATATTAAAACAGTATATAGGTGTAATAGACAAACCTTATCTAGCTCAATCATTATTTATTTATTAATTACTCATACTTAAAGGGGGTGACATCCAATTCAAAATTGAGTCCTAAAGGGTGTAGGGTTCTCATTTTGTCTATCATTTTTGCTTCCTTTTTGATAAGTTTGGTCTCAAAATTACCTCCCCTCCAATTTGGTTTTACTTTGACTATTCCCCAGAATTTTAGTTCTTTCAAGTTATTGCAATGGACATCTCTAAACTGTCTATATAAGTGGGTATCTTTATTTCCTTTTTCAATGAGCCACAAATGCTCTCTGATTCATTCTCTCAGAGTTCTGGTTGTTTTGCCCAAATGCTGCTTATTGCTTATTGCAGCTGCATTGGATTAGGTATACAACCCCATTGTCAGTACATCTTATTGTGTCTCTTATCTGGAACTTATCTCCTGTTTAGCTGGAGGAGAATTCTTTGGTTCTGGAGCTATAGTGGCAGGATCTACAGCAATGACATGGGTAGAAACCATTCATTTTATTTCCCAATGGGTATTTTTGGATGAAGGTGGATTTTCCCCATTTGAATTCACTAGGAGCTAAAATGCTCTTAAGGTTATTCGATCTCCTATATATATCTCCTATATATAAATTGTGGTTTCATTGACAATTTGTCACCGATAATTCGATATTTTTTATATTCACCATTATAATTGGTTATAAACGGAACTATCATATCTGTTTTTTTAATCTCACATTGCTCACTCCTCTTATTCTTATATTGTAATAATGTGTCTCTTCCTATTCCTTTTACCTCCTCCAAATTCTTAGAGATTTTCTCCTCATCATATCCTCTATCAGAAAATCTTAAACGCAAGATCTTAGCTTGTTCCTCATAGTCAATAAGTGTCGAGCAATTTTTCCTTATTCTAAGAAATTGTGTTTTAGGTATGTTCTCTTTCCACCTTGTTAAGTGGCAGCTATTTGCGTGGATGAAGTTAATGGAGTCCACTTTCTTAAAAAATATCTTTTTCTATAAACTGTTGGATTCGATTTCTATGTCCAAATCTAGAAATGATAATCTCTCCCTGCTTATTTCGTGAGTGAACTTAAGTCCCTTATTGTTTTTATTCATGGCATCAAAAAATTCCAGTAATGAAACCTTGCTTCTCTTCCAAATAATAAGTATATCATCAATATATCTCTTATAGGTCACCAGGTCTTGCACCTAACTACAGGAACCTAGGAATTCTGTTTCCCAGTCCCCCATGAAAAGGTTGGCATAGCTTGGCACAAACCTGGTGCCCATAGCTGTCCCTTTCAGCTGGACAAATAGTTTTCCATTAAATGAGAAGATGTTGTTATTAAGTATAAATCTGATACTATCCAGTATAAACTCCTTTTGTTCACAGTTATTCTCTGTATCTAGTTCTAATAACTTGGATACTGCTTAGATCCCTAATTCATGGTCAATAATTCATGGTCAATATTGGTATAAAGAGAGGTTACGTCACATGTTGCTAAAATTATTTCTCTCTCTAGTTTAATGCTCTCTAAAATCTGTAAAGCCTGAGTTGAGTCTTTAAGATAGGAGGGTAATGTTCTTACGTATTTCTGAACACCTTGGGGGCTTTTTTGTATTCAATAAAAGGATTTGTTTGTTCTATATACTATTGAGTGTGGGTTTTTATTGTGTGTATGTGAATATATATGTATATATATATATATATATATATATATATATATATATATATACATATTCAGTATCTCACAAAAGTGTGTGCACCCCTAACATTTTTGTAAATATTTGAATATATCTTTTCATGTGACAACACTGAAGAAATGATACTTTGCTACAATGTAAAGTAGTGAGTGTACAGCCTGTATAACAGTGTAAATGTGCTGTCCCCTCAAAATAACTCAACACACAGCCATTAATATCTAAAACGTTGGCAACAAAAGTGAGTACACCCCTAAGTGGAAATGTCCAAATTGGGCCCAAAGTGTCAATATTTTGTGTGGCCACCATTATTTTCCAGCACTGCCTTATCCCTCTTCGGGATGGAGTTCACCAGAGCTTCACAGGTTGCCACTGGAGTCTTCTTCCACTCCTCCATGATGACATCCCAGAGCTGGTAGATGTTAGACATCTTGCACTCCCCCACCTTCTGTTTGAGGATGCCCCACAGATGCTCAATAGGGTTTAGGTCTGGAGACATGCTTGGCCAGTCCATCACCTTTACCCTCGGCTTCTTTAGCAAGGCAGTGGTCGTCTTGGAGGTGTGTTTGGGGTCGTTATTATGTTGGAATACTGTCACGCCGCGCCATTGCTAGGGGTGCGGCGTCCTCTCCATGTTTGTTGCCTAGGGCTGTGTCGGCTCAGTATGTGTGCGGCGCTGACGTCATCGCTGCATGCTCCTGATGCCGGCTGTTCTCTTGGCGCCTTGCCAAGCGTATTTAAACAGGCAGCAAACGACCTGTCACTGTCCAAGTATAGGTGCTACTTCGTGTACCCCTGGGAGTGACAGATTGTTTGCTGGATTATACTTGTTACTAAACCCTGCCTGTCTCACTACGCTAACTGGTTAACCCCTTATTTGCTGGACTGATACTTGTTACTGAACCCTGCCTGTCTCACTATGCTAACGGGTTAACCCCTTATCTACTGGAGTGATACTTGTTACTTAACCCTGCCTGTCTCACTACACTAAATGGTTAACCCCTTATCTGCTGGACTGATAGTTGTTACTGAACCCTGCCTGTCTCACTATGCTAACTGGTTAACCCCTAACCTGCTGAACTGATACTTGTTACTGAACCTTGCCTGTCTCACTACGCTAACTGGTTAACCCCTAATCTGCTGGACTGATACCTTGTTGCCGAAATCCTGCCTGTCTTACTACGCTACCTGGTTAACCCCTAATCTGCTGGACTGATACTTTGTTGCAGAATCCTTGCCTGTCTTACTATGCTATCTGGTTAACCCCTGAATTGCTGGTCTGCTTTTCTGTTGCTGTATCCTGACTGCCTATTTGCCTTGTGCTGTCCTGCCTGTGGTGAGTGCCGCTCTCCTCGTTTTCCTGATATTCTCTGCTCTGGGATATTCCCTATCTTTCAGACTCGACACCGGGATAACAAGACTACTGGCCAAGTTCGGTCTGATAGAGGAGTATCCCACGAGCCTCACATTATACTTGGGCCATGGGACCGGATGAGGTGGCATGAGCTGTTTATCTCCAAGGACAGATGTTGGGAACCTAAACTACACAATTGCAGAATATGGATTCCAAGCTGGAGGCTATCACCGCTCAACTCTCCTTACTGGTCACTTCGAGGAGTACCACTCCTGTTGTTACACCACCAGTCCCTGCTCCTAGTACTGTGACTTCTCCCTCTGCTTCTGGAAGCATACCCCGGATACCTTTGACTGACAAGTATGAAAGTACTACAGATTGCAGTGGTTTCCTTAACCAATGCAGGCTGCACTTCCGTAATGATCCCTACACCTTTCAGTCTCCCCAATCAAGGGTCACCTTTATCATTTCCTTGCTGAAAGACAAGGCCCTAGCCTTGGTCTCTCCTCTTCTGGAACAGGACTCTCCACTCCTGCATGATGCTGATGAGTACATCTCTGCTTTTTCTGCTGTGTTTGGGACTTCTGACCATACCTCTGCTGCAGACTATTCCCTCCTGGATCTTCACCAGGGCAACAGACCCGTGGCTCAGTTTGCCATGGAGTTCCGCACCTTGGCACTTGAAACCACTTGGGATGGCAGTGCTCTCAAGGAAGCCTTCAGGAGGGGTTTGCATGAACGCATCAAAGATGAACTCACCTATTGGGATATTCCTTCTTCTTTGGAGGACTTTATAGCAGTTTGCATCAGCCTGGACTCTCGCTTTCAGGAGAGACAAGAGGAAAGAGACCGACCTAGGAGGGTCCTCCCTTCCTGTCCCCTATTCGTTCGGCTCAGGTAGTATCCTCTACCCCTTTTGCAGCTCCAGTTACTTCAGTGGAGGAACCCATGGACCTCTCCTCCTTCAAACCTTCAGAGTCCGAGAGACAGAGAAGAAGGAGACTGAGACTATGCTTTTATTATGGCTCTAACTCCCACTAACTAAAGGACTGTGACATTCGGCCGGGAAAAGACAATGCTTAGAGGATAACACAGGGGTACCTCTAAGCATGATCTCTACCAAACCCCCTCACTCCTCTCGGGTCCTGGTACCGGTTACCCTTACCTTCCTTCAGAATACTGTCCACACTCAGGCCTTCATTGATTCGGGGGCAGCTGGCAACTTCCTGGATCACCGTTTTATGATTCAAGCTGGTCTACCTCTTCTACAGAAAGACATTGTCTCAAGATAACTACCCTGGATGGCTCCCCCCTTGGTTCAGGTTTGATCCATTTTGAGTCAGCACCCCTGACCCTGACCGTCGGTGTTCTTCATACCGAACAGCTCCGGTTCAAGGCCATTCATTCCAAAGCTCAGCCTGTCATCCTTGGCCTCCCTTGGCTTCGCTTCCACAATCCACAGTTCGACCTGGCTAAGGGACAACTGATCACCGAATTGTATGACTCACTCCAGAATGCTCGCTTCTTCACTAAATTGGACTTACGTGGGGCATACAATTTAATCCGCATCTCTCCAGGCCACGAATGGAAGACTGCCTTCAACACAAGATCTGGGCATTACGAATACCTTGTAATGCCCTTTGGGCTGTGTAATGCCCCTGCAGTCTTCCAGGCATTTGTCAACGTCGTCTTTCGTGACCTCCTCAACCGCACTGTCATCGTCTACTTGGATGATATCCTTGTTTTCTCTTCCACTTTAGAGGAGCATCACAGGCACATGAGACAGGTGCTTCTTCATCTCAGGGATAACTCGTTGGTAGCGAAGCTAGAAAAATGTGAGTTTGATCAAGTCCGGATCCAATTCCTTGGATATGTCATCTTGAAGGAGGGTTTTGTCATGGATCCTGCTAAACTCACCGCTGTACTAGAATGGCCTCAACCTACCTCCTTAAAGGAATGACAGAGGTTCTTGCGGTTCTCCAATTATTACCGCAAGTTCATAAAGAACTTTTCTCAAACAGTCGCTCCTCTCACTGAATTGACTAGACGGAATAAGGACTGCAATCTTTGGCCTCCTGAAGCCATAAATGCCTTTTCTTCTCTGAAAAAGGCTTTCTGTTCTGCTCCTGTCCTCCGCCATCCTGATCCTGACCTACAGTTCACTTTAGAGGTTGATGCCTCCGAGGTAGGGGCTGGAGCAGTTCTTACCCAAAGAGACCCTCTGACTTCCAAATCACACCTGACACATCTTACTTACCTAGAAACTGCTCATTGACTCAACCCTCATCAGGCCAGGTGGGCCTTTGTTATTTTCCCGTTTTCACTTTGTGATTTCCTACCTTCGTGGGACCAAGAACAAGAAGTTCTTTCCCGTCAGTTCTCTCACTCAAGTGATTCCTCCGAAGCTCCTATTGAACACATCATACCCCCCTCCTGTGTGATCGCTCAACTCAATACAACTCTTCTGCAAAGATTGCAACGTGCTCAGTCTAGTAAACCTCCTGGTGCCCCCATGGCCTCTGATATCATCTTTGTACCTCGGAACCTCTGTATCCCTGTGCTAGCCTGGGTTCATGATCGCAAACTCTCTGGACATCCTGGTTCGACTAGGACCTTAAGGCATCTTCGCCGGCATGTTTGGTGGCCTACTATGAAGTCTGACGCTCAGGACTACGTGAAAGCCTGCACAATTTGTGCTACCAACAAGACTCCCCGATCCTTGCCTTCTGGCTTGCTCCAACCATTGTCCATTCCCAAACGACCCTGGACACACATAACAATGGACTTCATTGTGGATCTTCCGTCTTCCGACCACCATACAGTTATCTGGGTTGTGGTGGATCGCTTTTCCAGACTGGCTCACTTCGTACCCCTAACCTAACTGCCTTCTGCTCAGGAACTGGCTTCCATTTTTCTCTTGCATGTGGTACGACTTCATGGCATTCCTGTAAATATTGTCTCCAACAGGAGTTCACAGTTCATCTCTGCCTTCAGGAGAGCCTTTTGTAAGTTGATTGGAACCACCGTTTCCTTGTCGTCTGGTTACCATCCTGTGACCAATGGACTAACTGAGTGAGCAAACCAGGATCTTGAAGCCTACCTTAGAGCCTTTGTCAACACTCACCATACCAACTGGTCTGGTTTGCTACCCCTAGCTGAATTGGCAAGAAACACTCATTGGCACTCTTCTCTTCGATGCTCTCTGTTTCAAGCTGCAGCAGGCTATCAACCTCATATCTTCCCTCTTTCAGTTCGGTCCACTGGGGTTCCTGCCACAGACCGTCACGTTACTGATCTCCCTGCTCATTGGCAACGTATTCGCTCTCAGCTCCGTTCAGCTGTCTCTAGATGTAAGAAGTTTGTTAACCACCATAGGGCTTCTGTACGTGCCATTCCAGTGGGTGAACAGGTTTGGGTCTCCACTCGACATATCCGCCTACGTCAACCCTGTCACAAATTGGGGCCTAGATTTATTGGTCCTTACAAGGTCCTGAAAAGACTGTCCCCTGTTGCCTACAAAGTGGCCTTGCCGAGAACAGTACGCATGCATCCAGTCTTCCACATCTCACTACTCAAACCGTACATCAAGAATAGATATTCCCAGCCTCAAACTCCTCCTCCTCCACTCCTGGTCCATGGTAATCCCGAATATGAGGTGGCTAAGATCCTGGACTCCAGATACAGGCACAGACAACTGCAGTATCTGATACATTGGAAGGGCTACTCTGTGGCAGACTGTTCCTGGGTCCCTGCCCGTGATTTGCATGCTCCATCTCTGGTCTCCAAATACCATGCTGCTCACTCTTTGAAGCCGGCTCTGGTTCCCGGAGGGAACCCTTGAGGAGGGGGCTATGTCATGCTGGTGCCGTTGCTAGGGGTGCGGCATCCACTCCATGCTCGTTGCCTAGGGCTGTGTCGGCTCAGTATGCGTGTGCGGCGCTGATGTCATCGCCGCACGCCCCTGATACCGGCCGGTCTCTTGGCGCCTTGCCAAGGGTATTTAAACAGGCAGAAAACAACCTGTCACTGCCCAAGTATAGGTACTACTTTGTGTACCCCTGGGAGTGACAGATCGTTTGCTGGATTATACTTGTTACTGAACCCTGCCTGTCTCACTACGCTGACTGGTTAACCCCTTATCTGCTGGACTGATACGTGTTGCTGAACCCTGCCTGTCTCACTATGCCAACTGGTTAACCCCTTATCTGCTGGACTGATACTTGTTACTGAACCCTGCCTGTCTCACTATGCTAAATGGTTAACCCCTTATCTGCTGGACTGATATTTGTTACTGAACCCTGCCTTTTTCACTACACTAACTGGTTAACGCCTAACCTGCGTGACTGATACTTGTTACTAAACCTTGCCTCTCTCACTACGCTAACTGGTTAACCCCTAATCTGCTGGACTGATACCTTGTTGCCAAAACCCTGCCTGTCTTACTACGCTACCTGGTTAACCCCTAATCTGCTGGACTGATACTTTGTTGCCGAATCCTTGCTTGTCTTACTATGCTACCTGGTTAACCCCTGAATTGCTGGTCTGCTTTTCTGTTGCTGTATCCTGTCTGCCTATTTGCCTTGTGCTGTCCTGCCTGTAGTGAGTGCCACTCTCCTCGTTTTCCTGATATTCTCTGCTCTGGGATATTCCCTATCTTTCCGACTCAACGCTGTATAACAAGACAACTGAGCGAGTTCGGTCTGATAGAGGAGTATCCCACGAGCCTCTCAAATACTGCCCTGCGGCCCAGTCTCTGAAGGGAGGGGATAATGCTCTGCTTCAGTATGTCACAGTACATGTTGGCATTCATGGTTCCCTCAATGAACTGTAGCTCCCCAGTGCCGGCAGCACTCATGCAGGCCCATACCATGACACTCCCACCACCATGCTTGACTGTAGGCAAGACACACTTGTATTTGTACTCCTTACCAGGTTGCCGCCACACACGCTTGACACCATCTGAACCAAATAAGTTTATCTTGGTCTCATCAGACCACAGGACATGGTTTCAGTAATCCATGTCCTTAGTCCGCTTGTCTTCAGCAAACTGTTTGTGGGCTTTCTTGTGAATCATCTTTAGAAGAGGCTTCCTTCTGGGACGACAGCCATGCAGACAAATTTGATGCAGTGTGCGGCGTATGATCTGAGCACTGACAGGCCGATCCCCCACCCCTTTAGCCTCTGCAGCAATGCTGGCAGCACTCATACGTATATTTCTCAAAGATGCTGAGCACGTGCATTCCACTTCTTTGGTCGACCATAGCGAGGCCTGTTCTGAGTGGAACTTGTCCTGTGAAACCACTGTATGGTCTTGCCGACTGTGCTGCAGCTCATTTTCAGGGTCTTGGCAATCTTCTTATAGCCTAGGCCTTTCTTTTTTTCAGATCCTCAGAGAGTCCTTTGCCATGAGCTGCCATGTTGAACTATCAGTGACCAGTATGAGAGAGTGTGAGAAAGATAACACCAAATTTAACACACCTGCTCCCCATTCACACCTGAGACCTTGTAACACTAGCGAGTCACATGACACCGGGGAGGGAAAATGGCTAATTGGGCCCAATTTGGACATATCCGCTTAGGGTTGTCCTCACTTTTGTTGTCAACGGTTTAGACATTAATGGCTGTGTGCTGAGTTATTTTGAGGGGACAGCAAATTTACACTGGTATACAGGCTGTACACTCACTACTTTACATTTTAGCAAAGTGTCATTTCTTCAGTGTTGTCACATGAAAAGATATAATAAAATATTTTCAAAAATGACTCACTTTTATGAGATACTCTATATACACACATGCCCATACCCATGAATTCATGATTCCAAACTACTCATACAAGAACAGAAACCATATGGTGTAAGCTAAGAAATATTAATTTAAATCCCTACTATTGAAGCAACCACAGTTTCATTTTCTTTCTATGTCTCAAGTATCTATTGCTTTACAAAGCTCTGATTTGTGATGCCAATTACCTGCATGTTCACATGCTATTTAAAGTTGCTATAAGAGAGCTCACTGCTGTCCTTGAGTGTATTAAGTGCATTAAAACACTTGAATGATATTTAACTACAGGGAGTAATAGTCCTTTGTGCTCTTGAAAAGAACAAGGTGCTTAGAGGTGCTTAACGCTCTATCAGGCTGTGCAATTATCCCCAAGTAATTACTTATCATAGTGCCATTATTCTATATATAAGAAGCTAACCTAGCAGCAGCCAACAACTGCTGAATGTGTAATTGTGCAGTATGTAATACTGACCATATGGACATGGAATCAAGCTGCTATTTATATGCTCACATAATGTAGTGCATGCAAGATTCATAAAATCCATGTAAGTTTGTCATATAGAATTCTGAGGTTGTCAGTCTATTTTGTAGTCATTATTATTCCTGACAAAAAACACCAGGGATGCCATTAGTGCTTTTAAACCTTTGACTGACAATACAGTGTAGACCTCTCTAGTAGGCAAGGCACATATTGGAAAAAAAATGGAAAAACAATTCTTTAGGAAATGCAAATGTTTTTTTTTTCTATATAACTTCAGTACTTTATATGCTATATAATACGTTAAATCTGTAATTATAATTGAAAATGAATTTATTTTAAAATGAATTGCTTTGCTGCTATCACCAAGTTGAACCTGATTCTATCAAGGGTGGTACCTACTGATCATATATTTGTAATAATAACTGGTATATGGACCTCCTGAATAATCCTGGAGAATCTGTTGGCAAGAGAGGTTCTATCTAGACTATAACAAAAAAATTATGTGCATAAAGTTGAGTACAAATCTAAAGTACCATATATATATATTGTTAAAGGTCTGTTTGTTTATAATTTTTTGTTTAATACTTGGTGTTAGATCACATGCCCTGTAGTTTACAAACATTCCTTATTTGTGTAAAAAGTTTATTAAGTTAATGACTCAGACATAACAAGTAATAAAGTTTGAAGGTTTGTGTCCAGCCATCATCCTGAGTTTTGTTGATGACATCACCCATGATATCACAGAATGCATCATCAAGCACATCACTAACATGGCATATGACTTCTTCAACTATAATAATGAACACTAAGTATATGATACTTTAATTTCTTATCTACTGATTGGACACCAAGCAGCAGTTTTTGGGATGTGTTGACCTATCTGATATCATCCTATCTCCTGTGTGATTCTCATAGGTTGGGAGGTCTGCCTGCTATCCCACCGACATCTTCTCCTGTCCCCTCCTTTAGGGATTGCCCCAACTCAACCCACAACATGTTTGGTCCCTTTAGATAACATTAACCAATCAGAATCTTGCATTGTTTATCAACAGGTGCTGGATGAGGCATAGCCCTGCATATAGTCAGGTCTTTGCATTTGTAATCGTGTGTCCTGCATTGTTATCCATATTATTAAACTACAATTTATGAACTTTTTTTTCTGACTGGTTGATTGCCAGCTCTTGTGGCTAGTGACAAACCATTCTTATGTGCTGCCCTGATAAGGAAAACAACAGTTTGAATTTCATTCTTTTATTTATGAATGGCACAGTGTTTTTTTGCATGTGCAGCGTATCTCTGTTCAATACAATGAAATACAATCATTGCATAAAAAATTGTTACAATTCTAATGTGATTTAACATACACATTTTACTGCAGCCTTTAAGTTTGCAAATTAATTATTCTGATTTTTTAATTACAATATTTTTGTGAATCCTGTAGTAACGTATGCATCTCCCCTCTGCAACACACTGTACTCAATGTAAAAAGTGCCTTAAAGGGACATAATAACCATATTATAAATCACATGATGCAGCATAGTTGTAAAACATGACAAGAAAATGTCACATTAATATCTCTATGTAAAAAGGAAAATATTTTGGGCTTAATGTCTGAAGCAGCGTGTGCTGCCTTTGAGCCGTTGCAGGACAGGCTCACACATCCGATCCTGCTTTCCGCAAGAAGCAGCGGTCTGAGCTGGCGGAGAGAATTTTCCCTGAACACGCTTGCTCAGGTTTATTGACAGGTCCTTCTCTTAGGTGATTGGTCATGCGACTGAAGGAGGCCGGCATTGCACACTCAATTACACTTAGATTTCAAAACTTTGCGGACAGATTCTCACGTTGAGAACCTTGTCCCCACAGCCTTCTTAAATGTGGCCCTTCTTAAATTTCTTCAGCTCACAATAGAAGGTGCTTTGTGAACAGTTATCCTTCAGCTGCAGCTGCATGTAAAAAAAAAAACAATAAAAAATCAGTATCATTAGTGCTCATGTCACACTTTCCTTTACTGTGATCTCATGAGATTTCACTGCAATCTCGTGAGGTTTCATAAAAAACTTACTTAAACTAAACTGGAGGAAAACAATTCTGTGCCTGAACATACCAGATACACCCTCACTTGCAAGTCCTGGGAGTTTCATTCTCATTGGCAATGGCTACTTAAAGTCCCTTTACAATGGAATGTGGCTACTGAGGAAAGTTTGAGGTAAATATCTTCCTTTTTTACATAGAGATGTTCAGGTGATATTTTCTAGTCAGCTTTTTACAGATATGCTGCATCACTTTCATGTGCTTCAATATTTAAGTACCATGTCCCTTTAAGAGAACTCCATCAAGGGCTTCACAGCACTAATGAGATACCTTAGACAGTCTTGCAAGCTTTTTGGCCTTTAGATAATAGGACCCATAGTAATTTACTCCGAGTGACTAAACTGGGTATAATGTTTTGATATGTAAGGTTCTGGTTAAGTAAAGTGTGGGTTTCAAAGCCTCCATGAATATTAGGTAGAGCCTTAGGGGCCTATATATCATGATGTGAGTGGACATGATCCGATATTGTGGATCATGTCCGCTGCACATCGATAAATGCCGAAAGCATATGCTCTCGGCATTTATAATTGCACCAACAGTTCTTGTGCCCCCTGCATATTCGCGGCTAATCGGCCGCTAGCAGGGAGTGTCAACAACCCGATCGTATTCGATCGGGTTGATTTCCGGCGATGTCTGTCCTCCGCCTCAGAGCAGGCAGACAGGTTATGGAGCAGCGGACTTTAGACTGCTGCTTCATAACTTGTGTTTCTGGCAAGCCTGAGGGCTTGCCAGAAACATGGGGCATCAAGCTCCATTCGGTGCTTGATAATTCGGCCCCTTAGTGTTCTTTCAAAGCTTAAAGTTGCTTCCAATCATGTTTATTGGCTGTTTTACGGTTCCTGAGATGCCTTTTATGTCATTGGAGCAGTAACAATCCAAATTATAACTTAATTTCTATATTTTAAAAAAAGAGCTTCTGATCCTGGCAAACATCAATATCGCAATCCCTCTGACCTTCAGTTATTGGCTAAATCTTAATGACAAACTGGACACGTAGTTGAACAGCCAATTGCACTTGATTCTCAAATCCTGCAGAAGGACTGAAAACACACATGGCCCACTAATCTGCGCATGTGCAGACCTGAATAACAAGATGGCTCAGACCATGCAAAAGACGTCAATGGCCCTTTTCAATGACAATAGATTTTCCACCAAATAGTCAATTATACTTAATAGATCTTCATTATCAATATGTTAATGCAAAATCATGAATAAAAAATATCTATAAGATATCACCATGTGAAATCAATACAGACCAATACCAATGTATACCTATAAGTAGATGAAATTAAAAAATTATTTTAACAAAAAATAAACACCACTCTATCCAATTGTATAAACAACACACACATGGACCCAAGCCCATTGACCCTATTGAAACACTCTTTTATAAGGGTAATGTCGCTCATTGACCCTATTGAAACACTCCTTTATAAGGGTAATGTCGTAAATATTTCTGATTGGCTGTAGAAGCGATATGGATGGGATTCTATGTAAAATGAGAGCACATCTGCCATTTTAGATTTGTGTGGTTATCAATTCTGGTGTTTGTGGATTGGCATCCATTACACTGCTCAACAATGAACATGTTTCTAACTTGAAAATACTTCTTATTGATTTCAGCATGCGAAAAACGAATATGACATATAAATCTCTTGGTTAGCTCTCAGTTCTGAAATATAGCCCATGTATGACAATAGGGTATGAGTATAGATTAAAGGGCATGGTATTTCTAGTGGCCTAGTAAGGAACCTGGCAAACCTGAGTAAAGAAATGATTCTCACTGAGTCACTTTAGGCCTTGTTTTGTTTAATGTATGTGTATAGTTTGCATGAAGCGAAGGTTAGAGTGTTGTTCCTTTTGTTGTTTTCCATTTTGTGGTTATGCTTAACATAAATGTGTTCATGAAGAACTGTGTAAATGGGATGAACAAGGGTGGAGAAGCTTTTAAGTACCTGGGAGGGAAATTTCTACTGCTGAGTGAGTCTAAAGTTATGGAAGGAATCTTTGTTGGTCTGCAAATTCCTGAACTTATTACTGATTGAAAACTTCAGTTGAGTCCTCAAGGGTAATGAGAAAGCGAGTTGGGAGGTGGTGTGCATGGCTTCTTGGGTAACCGGATAGGTAGAAACTATGTTGAGCTTGCAAACAACTTTCTAGAAAAATATAATCAATTAGGCTGCAACATGTCACTCAAAATCCACTTTCCCGACCCTCATCTGGACTTCTTCCCTGACAACTGCGGTATAGTGGGTGATGAGTATGGTGAGCAGTTCCACCAGGACATTTCAGCAATGGAACAAAGATATCAGGGTAGGTGGAACACTTCTATGCTTGCTGACTTCTGTTAGAGAAGATATCAGGGTGGGTGGAACACTTCTATGCTTGCTGACTTCTGTTACTGAAGATATCAGGGTAGGTGGAACACTTCTATGCTTGCTGATTACTGTTAGTGAAGATATCAGGGTAGGTCAGACACTTCTATGCTTGCTGACTTTAGTTAGTAAAGCTATAAGGGTAGGCGGAACACTTCTATGCTTGCTGACTACTGTTAGAAAAGATATCAGGGTAGGTGGAACACTTCTATGCTTGCTGACTACTGTTAGTAAAGATATCAGGGTAGGTGGGACACTTCTATGCTTGCCGACTGCTGTTAGAGAAGATATCAGGTTAGGTGGAACACTTCTATGCTTGCTGACTATTGTTAGAGAAGATAGCAGGGTAGGTGGAACACTTCTATGCTTGCTGACTTTAGTTAGTAAAGATATAAGGGTAGGCGGAACACTTCTATGCTTGCTGACTACTGTTAGAGAAGATATCAGGGTAGGTGGAACACTTCTATGCTTGCTGACTACTGTTAGTAAAGATATCAGGGTAGGTGGAACACTTCTATGCTTGCTGACTACTGTTAGTGAAGATATCAGGGTAGGTCAGACACTTCTATGCTTGCTGACTACTGTTAGAGAAGATATCAGGGTAGGTGGAACACTTCTATGCTTGCTGACTACTGTTAGCGAATTTATCATGGTAGGTGGAACACTTCTATGCTTGCTGACTACTGTTAGAGAAGATAGCAGGGTAGGTGGAACATTTCTATGCTTGCTTACTACTGTTAGAGAAGATATTAGGGTAGGTGAAACACTTCTATGCTTGCTGACTTCTGTTAGTGAAGATATCAGGGTAGGTGGAACACTTCTATGCTTGCTGACTACTGTTAGAGAAGATATCAGGGTAGGTGGAATACTTCTATGCTTGTTGACTACTGTTAGTGAATATATCAGGGTAGTGGAACACTTTTATGCTTGCTGACTACTGTTAGTGAAGATATCAGGGTAGGTGGACACTTCTATAATTGCTGACTACTGTTGGAGAAGATATCAGGGTAGGTAGAACACTTCTATGCTTGCTGACTACTGCTAGCGAATATATCAGGGTAGGTGGAACACTTTTATGCTTGCTGACTTCTGTTAGTGAAGATATCAGGGTAGGTGAAACACTTCTATGCTTGCTGACTACTGTTGGACAACGACAAGAGATACCCCAGAAGATGAGTTCAAGCGACAAGCAAAGAGAGGTGCTCCTGTGAATAGGCCACTATTTTAGATTTTACTTTCAATTGCTGTATGCTTTTTTGTTTTGTGTTATTTGCAATTAATTGAATGAAAACAACTTTCATTTATGTTGTGTCAAGAAAATATCACATTGTTGTAATATTGCTTTTCACTATGACGTTATTACTAAAGCACAAGTAGTGTACAAAAAAAACTAGAGCTAATAAAACAATTCTGAAGTCATATTCATTTTTTTCTTGACCCCAAAATAGTAAAGTAAGACTATTTTTAGTAAGGAAACATATTAAAAATATTTTTTGTTGAACAGTGATATCAGAGATGGCAAATAATGTGGAAGTAATCCAGGGCCTCCATTACATATGCAGCGTCGCCCGCAAAAGCCGGAGACACCAGTTTTTATATGATTTTGGTATTACATATACGGCATAGCATACAAATTACGCACGTATATTTCACCCATCGCTCGCAATTATTACTCCCATAGGCTAACATGGGACAGCGTCGTAAATCGGTATCCAATATCCAGCGCAAGGCATTACGTGGAGAAAATTGAGAAATCTTACTCCATTTTTACCTCGCCATAAAAGGCAGCTGTAGCAGGCCTTGCGCTGAGTATGGGAGCACCGTAACTCCCGAAAATGCCTGCAAAAATAAACTAACACCTAACGCATGCGCAATGTCTATCTACCTGTCAACCGCAATCTTCCACCGCAATAACTAATAAGTCTATTAACCCCTATATCCACCATCAAACCCACACCGCAAGTAATAACTACATTATTAACCTGTAAACCGCCATAGCCCACATAGCCTATTAAATGTATTAACCCCTAATCTGCCGCCGCCAACATCGCCGCCACTACAATAAAGTTATTAACCCCTAAACCTAAGTCTAACCCTAACCCTAACACCCCCTAGGAATAAATTTACTATTTTTAACTAAATTATTCCTATTTAAAACTAAATACTTACCTATAAAATAAACCCTAAGATAGCTACAATATAATTAATAATGACATTGTAGCTATTTTAGGATTTTTTTTTATTTTATAGGCAACTTTGTATTTATTTTAACTAGGTTCAATAGATATTAAATAGTTATTAACTATTTAATAGCTACCTAGTTAAAAAAAATACAAATTTACCTGTAAAATAAATCCTAACCTAAGTTACAATTACACTACACTATCATTAAATAAATTAAATTAATTAACTACAATTACCTAAAATTAAATACAATTAAATAAAATAAACTAAAGTACAACCCCCCCACTAAATTACAGAAAATAATAAAAAAATTACAAGAAGTTTAAACTAATTACACCTAATCTAAGCCCCCTAATAAAATAAAAAAGTGCCCCAGAATAATAAAATTCCCTACCCTATACTAAATTACAAATAGTCCTTAAAAGGGCTTTTTGCGGGTCATTGCCTCAAAGTAATCCGCTCTTTTACCTGTAACAAAAGAAATACAACCCCCCAAACATTAAAACCCACCACCCACACACCCAACCTTACTCTAAAACCCACCCAATCCCCCCTTAAAAAAAACTAACAGAAGTCTTCATCGAATCCAGGCAGAAGAGGTCCTCCAGCCGGGCAGAAGTCTTCATCCAAGTGGCATCTTCTATCTTCTTCCATCTGACGAGGAGCGGCTCCATCTTGAAGACATCCGACAGGAGCATCCTCTTCGTTCGACGTCCAACTGAAGAATGAAGGTTTCTTTAAATGATGTCATCCAAGCTGGCGTCCCTTCAATTCCGATTGCGCTGGATATTGGATACCGATTTACGACGCGGTCCCATGTTAGCCTATGGGAGTAATAATTGCGAGCGACGGGTGAAATATACGCACGTAACTTGTATGCTATGCCGTATATGTAATACCAAAATCGCGTAAAAACTGGCGTCGCCGACTTTTGTGGGCGACATTGCATATGTAATGGAGGCCCAGATCGGCAGTTTTTGACTTGGAAAGATTTTTACTGCTTTGTTAAAAGAGAACAAGCCATTCCCTTTTTTCAGACATTGAGGATATTGGAATCAACCCTTTTGTAATTTATTTTTTTATTAAATATTATTTTCAGCCAGAATGTGTGACTGTGTTCCATCACTCATATATTTATTGATAGTAAATAGTATTTTTTGAGAAGGATTATTAAAGGCATAGGAAAGTCAAAATTAAACTTGCATGATTCAGATAGAGCCGGTCATTTTAAGATACTTTTAAATGCACTTCTATTGTCAAATGTGCTTTGTTCTCTTAGTATTCCTTGTTAACAAATGAATACGCACATATCATACACTAGTGGGAGCTGCTGCTAATTGGTGCCTGCACACATTTGTCTCTTGTGATTGGCTAAATAGATATTTTCAGCTTCCTGTCAGTAGTGCAATTCTGTCCCTTCAGCAATGGAAACCAAGAGAATGAAGAAAATTTGATAATAGAATTAAATTGGAAAGTTGTTTAAAATTGTATGTTCTATCTGACTCATAAAATAATTTTTTGGGGGGTTTACTATTCCTTTAATCTGTGGAACAGTCATTTAATTTGACAAAAACCTTATGACAAAAGAAAATTACTCATGATTGAAAACAGCAGAGCACAGGTGTTGTTTGTTCACATTTATTTTTCCAAGTGACTTTGCTTGTGAATAAGACATATTGCTGGTCTGGACTATTTGATAACTTACCATGTTTGACAGTTAAACCTATGACACAAAGAGTGAAGGGTCAATCAAATTAACTCAGAGGGAATTGCAATCTTGGTTTGAAATGTAAATGTATGGATTTTTTTGTTACTTTCGTGCACAAGATATTCCCTTGGGACAACCGTGCAGTAATGGTCGATTAAGTAGCATTGACCTTATTCACTGTGGAAACTTTGTTACAGCCCATAGAAAGAATACAGATCAGGCTGATTGGTAATCACTGCCCATTACAATAGCTATGCTACAATACACAAAAATAAATGAGGAAAGCCTTAGAGCAATACAAATATTTATATATATATATATATATATATATATATATATATATATATATATATATATATATATATATATATATATATATATATATATATATACACTGTGTGCGGAATTATTAGGCAAATGAGTATTTTGGAACAAAAAAGGGGAAGCGGAGCACTGAGTAAAATAAAAAGTTCTCTTTATTGATGAAGAAATGATAAAAAACGAAAAGTTCAAGGAGTTTAAGGGTGCTATTCCTTGCAATGGGTTCAGCTCAAACAGCTGCTGACATGTTTCGGCATTCCGCCGTTATCAAAGCTGCTGAACTGTGTAGGGAAAAGCCCTCTTTTAAAACACAATAGCTGAACCCAATTGGGCAATTGTACAAAGGGGGAAGGGTTTCTTATTAACCCCTTATAACCTTTACAAAAAGGGTATATAATAATACTACTTAACAAGTTACAGAAAGTTGTGATAAACCATGAACATATTATTGTACACAAAAAAGTAACATTCATAGATCATAAAGTATCTAAATTAAATTCATACAGTCTGCATTTTGCATATAAACCTAAAATCATACACTCTGTATTTGCATATGTATTTGCAATAAACTTTATAATCAATTGTAGGATTGTACAGGTATACATCATATGAACAATCCTATGTATAGAATGTTAAACTAGTTAACCTATACCACTTAATAGTTAACTCCTGGGAGTAAGTATCCGGAAAGTCTGTCCTAGATTAGTTTGCTCCCTTCATATGTTGCTAATCAGCTATCTTTAATGCACTCATTATATAAAAGGTGGTTATTGTGTGTCATAAATAAACTTGAGGAAACAGATATATAAATATGTGAGTGTCAAAAAGAATGGACAACATACTAATGAAATAAAGGGATATTGACCCTATGAAAGGACAGGAGACCCCTGTTTTGGTTATTATAAAAAATGAAAGTTTCAAAGGGATTAGAGTCTGAATATAGATATGTTGGTAATAGGTATGTGTACCATTTAAGGATACATGATTCACAATCTCTCAGATTGGGGGTAGGGTGGAGTTATGTTAAGCATCTTGTTCACTCCCAATGGTTGATCAGATCATACATGGAATTTAACCCTGTTGGGTGTCTAGTCTTCAATGTAAAGATCCAAAAAATCTCTCGTTTGGATAATAGTTTATCCCTGTCACCTCCTTTGGGTGGTTTCAGGACTTTCTCTATGCATGTCCAACGAAAGGTTTCAGAGCTTTTATTATGTATGGATGTAAAGTGTTGGACCAGGGGGGTGCTTGCTTTTCCCACCCTTATGCTTGAGAGATGTTCCCTAATTCTTGATCTGACCTCCCTGGTTGTGAGCCCAATATATTGTTTGGCACACTCTGTGCATGATGCTAGATAGATCGTGTAGGTCGACCTGCAGTTGAGACACATATTAATAGGAAAAGAGTGACCAGTTACAGAAGATCTGAACTGATCACCCATTTCCACTTTTTCACAGGCTACACAATCTCTCTTGTGACATTTGAACATTCCCTTCTGGGTGAGCCAAGATGACTCATTTCTTATGGTGTCTTTACCAATTCTGGTTGGAGAGACCACATTACCTATTGTTTTACTTCTCCGGTAAGTGAAGTGGCAAGACTTAGAGGTTAAGTCTGCCAGCCCTTCATCAGCTCTAAGCATAACCAGATGTTTCTTGATTATCTCACAAATCTGGGAATATTGCTCTGAATGGTCAGTTACAAAGTAAAGGTCATTTTGCATGTCACGCCCTCTACTCTGCTTCGTTTTGGGATGTAATAAATCCCTTCTGTCAATCTTCCTGACCTCATCTAGTGTTGATGTTATGCAATTGTTAGCATAACCCCTTGCCTTGAGCCTATCCGATAGTTTTTTCGCTTCATCCTCAAAATTGTCCAATTCTGAGCAATTCCGTTTTAAACGGATGAACTGACCCTTGATGATACCTTTAAATACACTTTTGGGGTGACAGCTTGTTGCATGTAGCAATGTGTTGCCAGAGATTGGCTTTCTAAAGGCTGTGCTACGTATTTTTTCACCAATTACCCCCAAAAGAGTTACATCGAGGTAGTTGATGCTCGTATTATTGGACTCAGATGTAAAGCTTAGTCCCAGGTCGTTTTCATTGAGGAGATCCAGAAAAGTGGATAACTCATCTGTGCTCCCTTTCCATATGAATAGGAGGTCATCAATGAACCTCCTATAAAAAACCACTTTAGAGCAGAGGGGGTTCCCACCTCCATAGATGTGGTCCTGCTCCCACCAACCCATATAGAGGTTGGCATAGGAAGGGGCAAACTTTGCCCCCATCGCAGTTCCACAAATCTGGAGGTAGAACACCCCCTCAAACTCAAAGTAATTGTGGGATAAGAGAAACTCGGCTACGCGGAGCACATATTCACAAAAGTCAGGCTCCTGGCCGTGGTATTTGTGTAGGAACCAAGACAGGGCTTCCAGACCCTTAGTGTGTGGGATTGACGAATACAGTGACTTAACGTCAACTGTTAGCCAGACAAAGTCTTCCTCCCATTTGATATTCTCAAGTAGTTTCAGAATATGCATAGTGTCTCTTGTATAGCTCCATAAATTAGGAACCATTGGTTGCAAGACCTGGTCTAGCCACTCCGATGTATGCTCCAAGAGAGAGCCTATGCCACTGACAATGGGCCTTCCTACCACATTGTCAAGTGACTTGTGAACCTTTGGTAAAAGGTTAAAGGTTGGGACGGTGGGTGTATTTACCGATAGATAAATACTTGTTTCTTCATTTAAGATACCTGCCTCTATGCCATCATCAATCAAATTATCAAGTTTTTTCTTGAAGGTGGCAGTGGGATCCATGCTTAATGCCCGATAGTCATGGGCATTATGCAGTTGTCTGTGTGCCTCATTAATGAAGTCTGTTTTATTCATTACCACCACAGACCCACCTTTGTCCGCTGCTCTAATCACCAGATCGGGATTGTTGCCCAAGGCAGCCAAAGCCTCCCTCTCCCTGGTGGTGAGATTGTGTTTTTTGTTTTTATCTGTATAATAGAGCCTACTTAGGTCAGCTTCTACCCTGTTCTGGAACTTTTCGATAATAGTTCCCCTAGCATGTATGGGGTAAAATCGTGAGGGACATTTGAACCTGGGGAATCTATTAGAAGAATAGGTTGGTGTATCAGCCTCAGAAGTATTCAGTGCTTCTAATGTTGACACTCCACAGAGGTCTTGGAATTCCAGACCATCTGCAATGTTGGGGTTATTGGTAACCATAGCCCCCACAACACCATCTTCCACTGTATCCATGGCAGACCTAGTGGAAAAATATTTCCTCAAGGTAATCTTGCGTATCAGTCTGTTCACATCGATCAGAGTGTTGAACAGATTAAAGGAATTTGTCGGAACAAATCCTAATCCAAGGCTCAGCACCTTGATCTCTGTGGCATTTAAATTGTAAGCAGATAAATTAATTACTGATATCTCGTCTTTCTCTGGCCCCTCTGGTTTCTCCTGAGTGTGTACCCCCCCTTTTTTGGTGCTTTTGCCCCTTCTCCCCCCCCATCGCCTTGCGGGGGGGGAAGGGAAAAAACCTGGTGGATTTCCACACTTTCTGATTTGTTAGGTGCTTCTTTCATTTGTACAATGTCAGATGTTTGCGGAATGTACCTAGAAGGTGGTGCAGCATTTTTTAGTATGGGTGGCGGTACCATTGCTGTCTTTTCTAGAGGTATAGTGGGCGGGTTATACAAATTGGTGTGTTGACCTTGATTTTGTGTATACTGGTTAGGGGGGGCCCTGGGTGCAGAACTACTATGAGGAAAAGGGTCTAGAATAAATCCTTCATCTTCCCCTGATGCTGAACTCTCTCCCCCTGAGTCAGCCTCACTCTCAGAAAATCTGATTCTTCGTTGCTGTCTGCCTCTGCCCCTACCCCTACGTCTGCCTCTAAAACCTCTACCCCTATTGGAGACCCCATGATTTTGGTTGTTTTCTCTATATTTTTGTGTTCTTTCCCTTTTATTCCAAATATACATTGAGTATTTTCACCACATCATCCTCTTTATGCATGTTGTCTTAGTCCAAGCTGTATAGGCTTGAAAGCCTGCTACCAATTAAGCATATTAGGGGATGTGCATCTCTGTAATGAGAAGGGGTGTGGTCTAATGACATCAACACCCTATATCAGGTGTGCATAATTATTAGGCAACTTCCTTTCCTTTGGCAAAATGGGTCAAAAGAAGGACTTGACAGGCTCAGAAAAGTCAAAAATAGTGAGATATCTTGCAGAGGGATGCAGCACTCTTAAAATTGCAAAGCTTCTGAAGCGTGATCATCGAACAATCAAGCGTTTCATTCAAAATAGTCAACAGGGTCGCAAGAAGCGTGTGGAAAAACCAAGGCGCAAAATAACTGCCCATGAACTGAGAAAAGTCAAGCGTGCAGCTGCCAAGATGCCACTTGCCACCAGTTTGGCCATATTTCAGAGCTGCAACATCACTGGAGTGCCCAAAAGCACAAGGTGTGCAATACTCAGAGACATGGCCAAGGTAAGAAAGGCTGAAAGACGACCACCACTGAACAAGACACACAAGCTGAAACGTCAAGACTGGGCCAAGAAATATCTCAAGACTGATTTTTCTAAGGTTTTATGGACTGATGAAATGAGAGTGAGTCTTGATGGGCCAGATGGATGGGCCCGTGGCTGGATTGGTAAAGGGCAGAGAGCTCCAGTCCGACTCAGACGACAGCAAGGTGGAGGTGGAGTACTGGTTTGGGCTGGTATCATCAAAGATGAGCTTGTGGGTCCTTTTCGGGTTGAGGATGGAGTCAAGCTCAACTCCCAGTCCTACTTCCAGTTTCTGGAAGACACCTTCTTATGCCAGCAAGGTGGAGGTGGAGTACTGGTTTGGGCTGGTATCATCAAAGATGAGCTTGTGGGTCCTTTTCGGGTTGAGGATGGAGTCAAGCTCAACTCCCAGTCCTACTGCCAGTTTCTGGAAGACACCTTCTTCAAGCAGTGGTACAGGAAGAAGTCTACATCCTTCAAGAAAAACATGATTTTCATGCAGGACAATGCTCCATCACACGCGTCCAAGTACTCCACAGCGTGGCTGGCAAGAAAGGGTATAAAAGAAGAAAATCTAATGACATGGCCTCCTTGTTCACCTGATCTGAACCCCATTGAGAACCTGTGGTCCATCATCAAATGTGAGATTTACAAGGAGGGAAAACAGTACACCTCTCTGAACAGTGTCTGGGAGGCTGTGGTTGCTGCTGCACGCAATGTTGATGGTGAACAGATCAAAACACTGACAGAATCCATGGATGGCAGGCTTTTGAGTGTCCTTGCAAAGAAAGGTGGCTATATTGTCACTGATTTGTTTTTGTTTTGTTTTTGAATGTCAGAAATGTATATTTGTGAATGTTGAGATGTTATATTGGTTTCACTGGTAAAAATAAATAATTGAAATGGGTATATATTTGTTTTTTGTTAAGTTGCCTAATAATTATGCACAGTAATAGTCACCTGCACACACAGATATCCCCCTAAAATAGCTATAACTAAAAACAAACTAAAAACTACTTCCAAAACTATTTAGCTTTGATATTAATGAGTTTTTTGGGTTCATTGAGAACATGGTTGTTGTTCAATAATAAAATTAATCCTCAAAAATACAACTTGCCTAATAATTCTGCACTCCCTGTATATATATATATATATAAAATATCAGCAACTACATAGCAAAAAGATTTGCATACAAAAAAAATGTGTTAAAAACATATTTTATCCTTTAATGACACAACGTATCCTGTACGTCCCAGCAGGTATTCGGCTATAGTCTGCTGGTGGCGAGACCCGTGCCAATTAACTCCTCAGTTTAAAAGTAACAACTCCTGTTGTTAAGGGGTTAAAGTAAAATTAGCATACTTTTGCTGTCCTGGAACATTGCTGTTGAAAATGCTTTTTGTGTGTTCTTATCTTATCTCCTTTGTTGTGGCTAATTAGGACAGATATAAATGAGCTCTTTATACCTGAGGAAGGACTGTAGCCTTGAAACGCGTTGTGATGCTTCATTACTAAATGCGATTTTTGCTCTTCAGTTGGGGAGTAAGTAATGTTTTCATTGCTATTTCTGCTTGATTTTGTTGTATATTATTATAGTAAATGATAAATATGTGTGTGATTTAAAAAAACAACCACTTGAGTGTTTTCTTTTGTTTTAAAATTCATTAGTGCTGACCTTTTTATACGTAATTTAAGTGTTAGATAGCAGTTTGTGATAAGGATATTATTATATCAGAAAACGTTTAATTTATTTGTGCTTATTTACATACAGGTGAAACTCGAAAAATTAGAATATCGTGCAAAAGTTCATTTATTTCACTAATGCAACTTAAAAGGTGAAACTAATATATGAGATAGACTCATTACATGCAAAGCAAGATAGTTCAAGCCATGATTTGTCATCTTTGTGATGATTATGGCTTACAGCTCATGAAAACTCCAATCCACAATCTCAGAAAATTAGAATCTTACATGCAATCAATACAACAAGGATTGTACATACCCGTAGAACAATATTGGACCTCTGAAAAGTATAAGCATGCATACTGTATGTACTCAGTACTTGGTTTGGGCCCCTTTTGCAGCAATTACTGCCTCAATGTGTGGCATGGAAGCTATCAGCCTGTGGCACTGCTGAGGTGTTATGGAAGACCAGGATGCTTCTATAGCGGCCTTCAGCTCTTCTGCATTGTTCAGTCTCATGTCTCTCATCTTTCTCTTGGCAATGCCCCATAGATTCTCTATGGGGTTCAGGTCAGGCGAGTTTGCTGGTCAATCAAGCACAGTAATCCCACGGTCATTGAACCAGGTTTTGGTGCTTTCCTGCTGGAAAATGAAGTCAGCATCCCCATAGAGCTCGTCTGCGGAAGGAAGCATGAAGTGCTCCAAAATCTCTGGGTAGACAGCTGCATGGACCCTGGACTTAATGAAACACAGTGGACCAACACCAGCAGATGACATGGCTCCCCAAATCAACACAGACTGTGGAAACTTCACACTGGACTTCAAGCATCTTGCAGTGTGTGCCTGTCTATTTCCTCCATACTCTGTGTCCTTGGTTTCCAAATGAGATGCAAAATTTGCTCTCATCAGAAAAGAGGACTTTGGACCACTGAGCCACAGACCAGGGCCCCAATTTATCAACGGTATTGCGGACCTGATCCGACACCGCGGATCAGGTCCGCAAGATTTCGCTAAATGCGGAGAGTAATACGCTCTCCGCATTTAACATTGCATCAGCAGCTCACAAGAACTGCTGGTGCAACGCCGCCCCCTGCTGACTCGCGGCCAATCGGCCGCCAGCAGGCTGGTGTCAATCAACCTGATCGCTCAGAGCAGGCAGACAGGGTTATGGAGCAGCGGTCTTTAGACCGCTGCTTCATAAGTTGTGTTTCTGGCGAGTCTGAAGACTCGCCAGAAACACGGCCCTTCAAGCTCCGTACGGAGCTTGATAAATGGGCCTGATTGTCTGTTTTTCTTTAGCCCAGATAAGACACTTCTGACGTTGTTTGTTGTTCAGGAGTGGCTTGACAAGAGGAATACGACATTTGAAGTCCATGTCCAGGATCCGTCTGTGTGTGGTGGCTCTTGTGAAAGTCCCCAACACTTTTGAATGGCCTTTTCCTGACAATCCTCTCCAGGCTGCAGTCATCACTGCTGCTTGTGCACCTTTTTCTTACACACTTTTCCCTTCCAGGTCAGCTGTCTTTCCCATGATTGTAATTCCTACTGAACCAGACTGAGAAACCATTTAAATGCTCAGGAACCCTTTGCAGGTGTTATGGCTTAATTAGCTGATTAGAGTGGGACACTTTGAGTCTAGAATATTGCACCTTTTCACAATATTCTAATTTTCTGAGATTGTGGATTTGGGGTTTTCATGAGCTTTAAGCCATAATCATCACAATGATGACAAATCACGGCTTGAACTATCTTGCTTTACATGTAATGAGTCTATCTCGTACATAAGTTTCACCTTTTAAGTTGCATTAGCGAAATAAATGAACTTTTGCACGATATTCAAATTTTTCAAGTTTCACCTGTATATATACTCTCATTTTGTAATACAAATAAACTCCACCCCCCACCTATTTAAATGGTCTCTGTGTCTTGCAGAGTTTCTGTATGTTGCAGGGTATACAACAGCCTTGCTAGAAATGGATTAAACATCACTTTAAGGCCTAACGTGCAAGAAAAATAAAAAAAAGTAAATTACAATTCCTTTTTATTACTTGCATTATGGGGAATTACATTTTGAATTTAAAGGGACCTAAAACTGCATAAAGAAAAGGTCTGTGGATCAGCAATGCACTGCTACTTGCATATAATTATGTGTTTAACAAGGTCTGTAGATCAGTAATGCACTGCTACTTGCATATAGTTATGTGTTTAACAAGGTCTGTAGATTAGCAATGTACTGCTACTTGCATATAGTTATGTGTTTAACAAGGTCTGTAGAGCAGCAATGCACTACTACTTGCATATAGTTATGTGTTTAACAAGGTCTGTGGATCAGCAATGCACTGCTACTTGCATATAGTTATGTGTTTAACAAGGTCTGTAGATTAGCAATATACTGCTAAGTACATATAGTTATGTGTTTAACAAGGTCTATAGAGCAGCAATGCACTACTACTTGCATATAGTTATGTGTTTAACAAGGTCTGGAGAGCAGCACTGCACTGCTACTTGCATATAGTTATGTGTTTAACAAAGTCTGTAAAACAGTGCTACTTGCATATAGTTATGTGTTTAACAAGGTCTGCAGATTAGCAATGCACTGCTACTTGCATATAGTTATGTGTTTAATAAGAACTGTAGAGCAGTGCTACTTGCATATAGTTATGTGTTTAACAAGGTCTGTAAATCAGCAATGTACTGCTTCTTGCATATAGTTATGTGTTTAACAAGGTCTGTAGATTAGCAATGTACTTCTACTTGCATATAGTTTTGTGTTTAACAAGGTCTGTAGATTAGCAATGCACTGCTACTTGCATATAGTTATGTGTTTAACAAGGTCTGTAGAGCAGCATTGTACTGCTACTTGCATATAGTTATGTGTTTAACAGGGTCTTTAAAGCAGTGCTACTTGCATATAGTTATGCATTTAACAAGGTCTGTAGATCAGCAATGCACTGCTACTTGCATATAGTTATGTGTTTAACAACGTCTGTAGATTAGCAATGCACTGCTACTTGCATATAGTTATTTGTTTAACAAGGTCTGTAGAGCAGCATTGTACTGCTACTTGCATATAGTTATGTGTTTAACAGGGTCTGTAAAGCAGTGCTACTTGCATATAGTTATGCATTTAACAAGGTCTGTAGAGCAGCAATGTACTGCTACTTGCATGTAGTTATGCGTTTAACAAGGTCTGTAGAGCAGCAATGTACTGCTACTTGCATATAGTTATGTGTTTAACAAGGTCTGTAGGGCAGTGCTACTTGCATATAGTTATGTATTTAACAAGGTCTGTAGATTAGCAATGTACTGCTACTTGCACATAGTTATGTGTTTAACAGGGTCTGTAGAGCAGTGCTACTTGCATATAGTTATGTGTTTAACAAGATCTGTAGAGCAGCAATGTACTGCTACTTGCATATAGTTATGTGTTTAACAAGGTCAGTAGAGCAGCAATGTACTGCTACTTGCATATAGTTATGTGTTTAACAAGGTATGTAAAGCATCAATGAATTGCTACTTGCACATAGTTATGTGTTTAACAAGGTTTGTAGATTAGCAATGCACTGCTACTTGCATATAGTTATGTGTTTAACAGGGTCTGTAGAGCAGTGCTACTTGCATATAGTTATGTGTTTAACAAGGTCTGTAGAGCAGCAATGTACTGCTACTTGCATATAGTTATGTGTTTAACAAGGTCAGTAGAGCAACAATGTACTGCTACTTGCATATAGTTATGTGTTTAACAAGGTCTGTAGAGCAGCAATGCACTGCTACTTGAATATAGTTATGTGTTTAACAAGGTCTGTAGATTAGCAATGTACTGTTACCTGCATATAGTTATGTGTTTAAAAGGATCTGTAGAGCAGTAATTTACTGCTACTTGCATATAGATATGTGTTTAACAGGGTCTGTAGAGCAGCAATGCACAGCTACTTGCATATAGTTATGTGTTTAACAGGGTCTGTAGAGCAGCAATGTACTTCTACTTGCGTATAGTTATGTGTTTAACAGGGTCTGTAGAGCAGTAATGTACTGCTACTTGCATATAGTTATGTGTTTAACAGGGTCTGTAGAGCAGCAATGCACTTCTATTTGCATATACTTATGTGTTTAACAAGGTCTGTAGAGCTGCAATATACTGCTACTTGCATATAGTTATGTGTTTAACAAGGTTTGTAGAGCATCAATGTACTGCTACTTGCATATAGTTATGTGTTTAACAGGGTCTGTAGAGCAGTAATGTACTGCTACTTGCATATAGTTATGTGTTTAACAGGGTCTGTAGAGCAGTGCTACTTGCATATAGTTATGTGTTTAACAAGGTCTGTAGATTAGCAATGCACTGCTACTTGCATATAGTTATGTGTTTAACAAGGTCTGTAGATTAGCAATGTACTGCTACTTGCATATAGTTATGTGTTTAACAGGGTCTGTAGAGCAGTGCTACTTGCATATAGTTATGTGTTTAACAAAGTCTGTAGAGCAGCAATGTACTGCTACTTGCATATAGTTATGTGTTTAACAAGGTCAGTAGAGCAACAATGTACTGCTACTTGCATATAGTTATGTGTTTAACAAGGTCTGTAGAGCAGCAATGCACTGCTACTTGAATATAGTTATGTGTTTAACAAGGTCTGTAGATTAGCAATGTACTGTTACCTGCATATAGTTATGTGTTTAAAAGGATCTGTAGAGCAGTAATTTACTGCTACTTGCATATAGATATGTGTTTAACAGGGTCTGTAGAGCAGCAATGCACGTCTACTTGCATATAGTTATGTCTTTAACAAGGTCTGTAGAGCTGCAATGTACTGCTACTTGCATATAGTTATGTGTTTAACAAGGTCTGTAGAGCAGCAATGTACTGCTACTTGCATATAGTTATGTGTTTAACAAGGTCTGTAGAGCAGCAATGTACTGCTACTTGCATATAGTTATGTGTTTAACAAGGTCAGTAGAGCAGCAATGTACTGCTACTTGCATATAGTTATGTGTTTAACAAGGTATGTAGAGCAGCAATGCACTGCTACTTGCACATAGTTATGTGTTTAACAAGGTCTGTAGATTAGCAATGCACTGCTACTTGCATATAGTTATGTGTTTAACAGGGTCTGTAGAGCAGTAATGTACTGCTACTTGCATTTAGTTATGTGTTTAACAGGGTCTGTAGAGCAGCAATGCACTTCTACTTGCATATAGTTATGTGTTTAACAAGGTCTGTAGAGCTGCAATGTACTGCTACTTGCATATAGTTATGTGTTTAACAAGGTTTGTAGAGCAGCAATGTACTGCTACTTGCATATAGTTATGTGTTTAACAAGGTCTGTAGATTAGCAATGCACTGCTACTTGCATATAGTTATGTGCATATAGTTATGTGTTTAACAAGGTCTGTAGAGCAGCATTGTACTGCTACTTGCATATAGTTATGTGTTTAACAGGGTCTGTAAAGCAGTGCTACTTGCATATAGTTATGTGTTTAACAAAGTCTGTAGAACAGCAATGTACTGCTACTTGCATATAGTTATGTGTTTAACAAGGTCTGTAGAGCAGAAATGTACTGCTACTTGCATATAGTTTTGTGTTTAACAAGGTCTGTAGAGCAGTGCTACTTGCATATAGTTATGTGTTTAACAAGGTCTGTAGATTAGCAATGTACTGCTACTTGCATATAGTTATGTGTTTAACAGGTTCTGTAGAGCAGTGCTACTTGTATATAGTTATGTGTTTAACAAGGTCTGAAGAGCAGCAATGTACTGCTACTTGCATATAGTTATGTGTTTAAGAAGGTCAGTAGAGCAGCAATGTACTGCTACTTGCATATAGTTATGTGTTTAACAAGGTATGTAGAGCAGCAATGCACTGCTACTTGCACATAGTTATGTGTTTAACAAGGTCTGTAGATTAGCAATGCACTGCTACTTGCATATAGTTATGTGTTTAACAAGTTCTGTAGAGCAGCACTGTACTGCTACTTGCATATAGTTATGTGTTTAACAGGGTCTGTAGAGCAGTAATGTACTGCTACTTGCATATAGTTATGTGTTCAACAGGGTCTGTAGAGCAGCAATGCACTTCTACTTGCATATAGTTATGTGTTTAACAGGGTCTGTAGAGCAGTAATGTACTGCTACTTGCATTTAGTTATGTGTTTAACAGGGTCTGTAGAGCAGTGCTACTTGCATATAGTTATGTGTTTAACAAGGTCTGTAGATTAGCAATGCACTGCTACTTGCATATAGCTATGTGTTTAACAAGGTCTGTAGATTAGCAATGTACTGCTACTTGCATATAGTTATGTGTTTAACAGGGTCTGTAGAGCAGTGCTATTTGCATATAGTTATGTTTTTAACAAGGTCTGTAGAGCAGCAATGTACTGCTACTTGCATATAGTTATGTGTTTAACATGGTCAGTAGAGCAACAATGTACTGCTACTTGCATATAGTTATGTGTTTAACAAGGTCTGTAGATTAGCAATGTACTGCTACCTGCATATAGTTATGTGTTTAACAGGGTCTGTAGAGCAGCAATGCACTTCTACTTGCATATAGTTATGTGTTTAACAAGGTCTGTAGAGCTGCAATGTACTGCTGCTTGCATATAGTTATGTGTTTAACAAGGTCTGTAGAGCAACAATGTACTGCTACTTGCATATAGTTATGTGTTTAACAAGGTCTGTAGAGCAGTGCTACTTGCATATAGTTATGTGTTTAACAAGGTCTGTAGATTAGCAATGAACTGCTACTTGCATATAGTTATGTGTTTAACAGGGTCTGTAGAGCAGTGCTACTTGTATATAGTTATGTGTTTAACAAGGTCTGTAGAGCAGCAATGTACTGCTACTTGCATATAGTTATGTGTTTAACAAGGTCAGTAGAGAAGCAATTTACTGCTACTTGCATATAGTTATGTGTTTAACAAGGTATGTAGAGCAGCAATGCACTGCTACTTGCACATAGTTATGTGTTTAACAAGGTCTGTAGAGCAGCAATGTACTGGTACTTGCATATAGTTATGTGTTTAACAAGGTCTGTAGAGCAGCAATGTACTGCTACTTGCATATAGTAATGTGTTTAACAAGGTCAGTAGAGCAGCAATGTACTGCTACTTGCATATAGTTATGTGTTTAACAAGGTATGTAGAGCAGCAATGCACTGCTACTTGCACATAGTTATGTGTTTAACAAGGTCTGTAGATTCACAATGCACTGCTACTTGCATATAGTTATGTGTTTAACAAGGTCTGTAGAGCAGCAATGTACTGTTACCTGCATATAGTTATGTGTTTAAAAGGATCTGTAGAGCAGTAATTTACTGCTACTTGCATATAGATATGTGTTTAACAGGGTCTGTAGAGCAGCAATGCACAGCTACTTGCATATAGTTATGTGTTTAACAGGGTCTGTAGAGCAGCAATGTACTTCTACTTGCGTATAGTTATGTGTTTAACAGGGTCTGTAGAGCAGTAATGTACTGCTACTTGCATATAGTTATGTGTTTAACAGGGTCTGTAGAGCAGCAATGCACTTCTATTTGCATATACTTATGTGTTTAACAAGGTCTGTAGAGCTGCAATATACTGCTACTTGCATATAGTTATGTGTTTAACAAGGTTTGTAGAGCATCAATGTACTGCTACTTGCATATAGTTATGTGTTTAACAGGGTCTGTAGAGCAGTAATGTACTGCTACTTGCATATAGTTATGTGTTTAACAGGGTCTGTAGAGCAGTGCTACTTGCATATAGTTACGTGTTTAACAAGGTCTGTAGATTAGCAATGCACTGCTACTTGCATATAGTTATGTGTTTAACAAGGTCTGTAGATTAGCAATGTACTGCTACTTGCATATAGTTATGTGTTTAACAGGGTCTGTAGAGCAGTGCTACTTGCATATAGTTATGTGTTTAACAAAGTCTGTAGAGCAGCAATGTACTGCTACTTGCATATAGTTATGTGTTTAACAAGGTCAGTAGAGCAACAATGTACTGCTACTTGCATATAGTTATGTGTTTAACAAGGTCTGTAGAGCAGCAATGCACTGCTACTTGAATATAGTTATGTGTTTAACAAGGTCTGTAGATTAGCAATGTACTGTTACCTGCATATAGTTATGTGTTTAAAAGGATCTGTAGAGCAGTAATTTACTGCTACTTGCATATAGATATGTGTTTAACAGGGTCTGTAGAGCAGCAATGCACGTCTACTTGCATATAGTTATGTCTTTAACAAGGTCTGTAGAGCTGCAATGTACTGCTACTTGCATATAGTTATGTGTTTAACAAGGTCTGTAGAGCAGCAATGTACTGCTACTTGCATATAGTTATGTGTTTAACAAGGTCTGTAGAGCAGCAATGTACTGCTACTTGCATATAGTTATGTGTTTAACAAGGTCAGTAGAGCAGCAATGTACTGCTACTTGCATATAGTTATGTGTTTAACAAGGTATGTAGAGCAGCAATGCACTGCTACTTGCACATAGTTATGTGTTTAACAAGGTCTGTAGATTAGCAATGCACTGCTACTTGCATATAGTTATGTGTTTAACAGGGTCTGTAGAGCAGTAATGTACTGCTACTTGCATTTAGTTATGTGTTTAACAGGGTCTGTAGAGCAGCAATGCACTTCTACTTGCATATAGTTATGTGTTTAACAAGGTCTGTAGAGCTGCAATGTACTGCTACTTGCATATAGTTATGTGTTTAACAAGGTTTGTAGAGCAGCAATGTACTGCTACTTGCATATAGTTATGTGTTTAACAAGGTCTGTAGATTAGCAATGCACTGCTACTTGCATATAGTTATGTGCATATAGTTATGTGTTTAACAAGGTCTGTAGAGCAGCATTGTACTGCTACTTGCATATAGTTATGTGTTTAACAGGGTCTGTAAAGCAGTGCTACTTGCATATAGTTATGTGTTTAACAAAGTCTGTAGAACAGCAATGTACTGCTACTTGCATATAGTTATGTGTTTAACAAGGTCTGTAGAGCAGAAATGTACTGCTACTTGCATATAGTTTTGTGTTTAACAAGGTCTGTAGAGCAGTGCTACTTGCATATAGTTATGTGTTTAACAAGGTCTGTAGATTAGCAATGTACTGCTACTTGCATATAGTTATGTGTTTAACAGGTTCTGTAGAGCAGTGCTACTTGTATATAGTTATGTGTTTAACAAGGTCTGAAGAGCAGCAATGTACTGCTACTTGCATATAGTTATGTGTTTAAGAAGGTCAGTAGAGCAGCAATGTACTGCTACTTGCATATAGTTATGTGTTTAACAAGGTATGTAGAGCAGCAATGCACTGCTACTTGCACATAGTTATGTGTTTAACAAGGTCTGTAGATTAGCAATGCACTGCTACTTGCATATAGTTATGTGTTTAACAAGTTCTGTAGAGCAGCACTGTACTGCTACTTGCATATAGTTATGTGTTTAACAGGGTCTGTAGAGCAGTAATGTACTGCTACTTGCATATAGTTATGTGTTCAACAGGGTCTGTAGAGCAGCAATGCACTTCTACTTGCATATAGTTATGTGTTTAACAAGGTCTGTAGAGCTTCAATATAGTGCTACTTGCATATAGTTATGTGTTTAACAGGGTCTGTAGAGCAGTAATGTACTGCTACTTGCATTTAGTTATGTGTTTAACAGGGTCTGTAGAGCAGTGCTACTTGCATATAGTTACGTGTTTAACAAGGTCTGTAGATTAGCAATGCACTGCTACTTGCATATAGCTATGTGTTTAACAAGGTCTGTAGATTAGCAATGTACTGCTACTTGCATATAGTTATGTGTTTAACAGGGTCTGTAGAGCAGTGCTATTTGCATATAGTTATGTTTTTAACAAGGTCTGTAGAGCAGCAATGTACTGCTACTTGCATATAGTTATGTGTTTAACATGGTCAGTAGAGCAACAATGTACTGCTACTTGCATATAGTTATGTGTTTAACAAGGTCTGTAGATTAGCAATGTACTGCTACCTGCATATAGTTATGTGTTTAACAGGGTCTGTAGAGCAGCAATGCACTTCTACTTGCATATAGTTATGTGTTTAACAAGGTCTGTAGAGCTGCAATGTACTGCTGCTTGCATATAGTTATGTGTTTAACAAGGTCTGTAGAGCAACAATGTACTGCTACTTGCATATAGTTATGTGTTTAACAAGGTCTGTAGAGCAGTGCTACTTGCATATAGTTATGTGTTTAACAAGGTCTGTAGATTAGCAATGAACTGCTACTTGCATATAGTTATGTGTTTAACAGGGTCTGTAGAGCAGTGCTACTTGTATATAGTTATGTGTTTAACAAGGTCTGTAGAGCAGCAATGTACTGCTACTTGCATATAGTTATGTGTTTAACAAGGTCAGTAGAGAAGCAATTTACTGCTACTTGCATATAGTTATGTGTTTAACAAGGTATGTAGAGCAGCAATGCACTGCTACTTGCACATAGTTATGTGTTTAACAAGGTCTGTAGAGCAGCAATGTACTGGTACTTGCATATAGTTATGTGTTTAACAAGGTCTGTAGAGCAGCAATGTACTGCTACTTGCATATAGTAATGTGTTTAACAAGGTCAGTAGAGCAGCAATGCACTGCTACTTGCACATAGTTATGTGTTTAACAAGGTCTGTAGATTCACAATGCACTGCTACTTGCATATAGTTATGTGTTTAACAAGGTCTGTAGAGCAGCAATGTACTGTTACCTGCATATAGTTATGTGTTTAAAAGGATCTGTAGAGCAGTAATTTACTGCTACTTGCATATAGATATGTGTTTAACAGGGTCTGTAGAGCAGCAATGCACAGCTACTTGCATATAGTTATGGGTTTAACAGGGTCTGTAGAGCAGCAATGTACTGCTACTTGCATATAGTTATGTGTTTAACAGGGTCTGTAGAGCAGTAATGTACTGCTACTTGCATATAGTTATGTGTTTAACAAGGTCTGTAGAGAAGCAATGCACAGCTTCTTGCATATAGTTATGTGTTTAACAAGGTCTGTAGAGCAGCAATGCACTGCTACTTTCATATAGTTATGTGTTTAACAAGGTCTGTAGAGCAGCAATGTACTGCTACTTGCATATAGTTATGTGTTTAACAGGGTCTGTAGAGCAGTAATGTACTGCTACTTGCATATAGTTATGTGTTTCACAAGGTCTGTAGATTAGCAATGCACTGCTACTTGCATATAGTTATGTGTTTAACAAGGTCTGTAGATCAGCAATGTACTGCTACTTGCATATAGTTATGTGTTTAACAAGGTCTGTAGAGCAGTGCTACTTGTATATAGTTATGTGTTTAACAGGGTCTGTAGATTAGCAATGTACTGCTACTTGCATATAGTTATGTGTTTAACAGGGTCTGTATAGCAGTGCTACTTGTATATAGTTATGTGTTTAACAAGGTCTGTAGAGCTGCAATGTACTGCTACATGCATATAGTTATGTGTTTAACAAGGTCAGTAGAGCAGCAATGTACTGCTACTTGCATATAGTTATGTGTTTAACAAGGTATGTAGAGCAGCAATGCACTGCTACTTGCATATAGTTATGTGTTTAACAAGGTATGTAGAGCAGCAATGCACTGCTACTTGCACATAGTTATGTGTTTAACAAGGTCTGTAGAGCAGCAATGTACTGCTACTTGCATATAGTTATGTGTTTAACAAGGTCTGTAGAGCAGCAATGTACTGCTACTTGCATATAGTTATGTGTTTAACAAGGTCAGTAGAGGAGCAATGTACTGTTACTTGCATATAGTTATGTGTTTAACAAGGTATGTAGAGCAGCAATGCACTGCTACTTGCACATAGTTATGTGTTTAACAAGGTCTGTAGATTAGCAATGCACTGCTACTTGCATATAGTTATGTGTTTAACAAGGTCTGTAGAGCAGCACTGTACTGCTACTTGCATATAGTTATGTGTTTAACAGGGTCTGTAGAGCAGTAATGTACTGCTACTTGCATATAGTTATGTGTTTAACAGGGTCTGTAGAGCAGGAATGCACTTCTACTTGCATATAGTTATGTGTTATCAAGGTCTGTAGAGCTGCAATATACTGCTACTTGCATATAGTTATGTGTTTAACAAGGTTTGTAGAGCATCAATGTACTGCTACTTGCATATAGTTATGTGTTTAACAGGGTCTGTAGAGCAGTAATGTACTGCTACTTGCATATAGTTATGTGTTTAACAAGGTCTGTAGAGCAGCAATGTACTGCTACTTGCATATAGTTATGTGTTTAACAGGGTCTATAGAGCAGTAATGTACTGCTACTTGCATATAGTTATGTGTTTTACAAGGTCTGTAGATTAGCAATGCACTGCTACTTGCATATAGTTATGTGTTTAACAAGGTCTGTAGATTAGCAATGTAATGCTACTTGCATATAATTATATGTTTAACAAGGTTTGTAGATTAGCAATGCACTGCTACTTGCTTATAACTATGTGTTTAACAAGGTCTGTAGAGCTGCAATGTACTGCTACTTTCCATATAGTTATGTGTTTAACAAGGTCTGTAGAGCAGCAATGCACTGCTACCTGCATATAATTATCTGTTTAACAAGGTTTGTAGATTAGCAATGCACTGCTACTTGCATATAGTTATATGTTTAACAAGGTATGTAGAGCAGCAATGCCCTGCTACTTGCACATAGTTATGTGTTTAACAAGGTCTGTAGATTAGCAATGCACTGCTACTTGCATATAGTTATGTGTTTAACAAGGTCTGTAGAGCAGCACTGTACTGCTACTTGCATATAGTTATGTGTTTAACAGGGTCTGTAGAGCAGTAATGTACTGCTACTTGCATATAGTTATGTGTTTAACAGGGTCTGTAGAGCAGGAATGCACTTCTACTTGCATAAAGTTATGTGTTAACAAGGTCTGTAGAGCTGCAATATACTGCTACTTGCATATAGTTATGTGTTTAACAAGGTTTGTAGAGCATCAATGTACTGCTACTTGCATATAGTTATGTGTTTAACAGGGTCTGTAGAGCAGTAATGTACTGCTACCTGCATATAGTTATGTGTTTAACAAGGTCTGTAGAGCAGCAATGTACTGCTACTTGCATATAGTTATGTGTTTAACAGGGTCTGTAGAGCAGTAATATACTGCTACTTGCATATAGTTATGTGTTTTACAAGGTCTGTAGATTAGCAATGCACTGCTACTTGCATATAGTTATGTGTTTAACAAGGTCTGTAGATTAGCAATGTAATGCTACTTGCATATAATTATATGTTTAACAAGGTTTGTAGATTAGCAATGCACTGCTACTTGCTTATAACTATGTGTTTAACAAGGTCTGTAGAGCTGCAATGTACTGCTACTTTCCATATAGTTATGTTTTTAACAAGGTGTGTAGAGCAGCAATGCACTGCTACTTGCATATAATTATCTGTTTAACAAGGTTTGTAGATTAGCAATGCACTGCTACTTGCTTATAGTTATGTGTTTAACAAGGTCTGTAGAGCTGCAATGTACTGCTACTTGCATATAGTTATGTGTTTAACAGGGTCTGTAGAGCAGTGATACTTGCATATAGTTATGTGTTTAACAAGGTCTGTAGAGCAGCAATGTACTGCTATTTGCATATAGTTTTGTGTTTAACAAGGTCCGTAGAGCAGCAATTTACTGCTACTTGCATTTAGTTATGTGTTTAACAAGGTCTGTAGAGCAGCAATGCACAGCTACTTGCATATAGTTATGGGTTTAACAAGGTCTGTAGATTAGCAATGCACTGTTACTTGCATATAGTTATATATTTAACAAGGTCTGTAGAGCAGCAATGTACTGCTACTTGCATATAGTTATGGGTTTAACAAGGTCTGTAGATTAGCAATGCACTGTTACTTGCATATAGTTATATATTTAACAAGGTCTGTAGAGCAGCAATGTACTGCTACTTGCATATAGTTATGGGTTTAACAAGGTCTGTAGATCAGCAATACACTGCTACTTGCATATAGTTATGTGTTTAACAAGGTTTGTAGATTAGCAATGCACTACTACTTTCTTATAATTATGTGTTTAACAAGGTCTGTAGAACTGCAATGTACTGCTACTTGCATATAGTTATCTGTACAGAAATGTGTGTGGCAAACAAGTAGATGTTAACAGAAAAAACAAATATGCTCAACACAATGTGCTAAAAAACAATACTCTCCTTGTTAAATGAAATGACCGCTGCCCTTCCTCAGTCTCTCCCCAAGGACTGTATAAGCAATAGACAAAAAACGAAATGGATGGCGCTGGTCTTGCAGAATAGTTAGTTTCTAATGATAAATAGAAATGGACTTGATGTGCAAGTTAAATCTGTTGCAATAATGTGCAATATACTCACTCCTTAAGTAATGTGAGTCCTGCTTCTATGGTATATCCCTTTGCGGTGTGTCCCTCTCCAAAGGAAACAACAAGGTGGTTTTCAACAGGGCTGGAAAAGGATTAGAACCTCATCAGCAGTAAAGTAATAACTTTAAGTTGAAAAAACAAGTAGTAACTTACTTATCCAGAAAAGCAAGTCCGGCTCTTCACAGAAAAAAGTGATTTCAAATGTAAGAGATAAAAAAGTGGTTTATTGTAGCTCTACGCGTTTCAACGCTCAAGCGTCTTTTTCAAGAGCAATAAAAGACAATAAAAACAAGTAACAGTTTGTATAATGCTGTGACAAAGTAGCCGGAATTTATACAAGTGTATCGATGTTCCAATTTCCTGTCTGTGGCAGGAAATTGGACTCACATGAAATCAAGATGAAAATAAAATACAATTTCTAACTGAATGTTTAGGCCCAACCTTATTCTTGACATTGTTAAATCTTTTTATGTCGCTTAATTAAATTTTAAAATGTAATATTTTGTATTTGGTTCGGCATAAACATGTACAATAGGAAATAGCCAATCAGTGAATTCTTTCGAATTTTTATCCAATAGAAAGACAGAGTTGAATTGAGTCCCCATTCGAGTATTCTTTGAGTTTAAGTTCCCTTTAAGGTCCGCTTTAAAATCACGTGATTCTTTTGACCAATCCCCTGATGTTGAAAAGTTCTCCGTTGATCTATGACGTTGCGTGGACTCGTTAGTCACGTGTTTTTTCTGACCAATCTTTGAGAACGACCTTTCTCTTGGCTCTAACCAAATATGCCGATATGAGGAATTTAGATTTAACATTCTATAAATAGAAAAAACAGAGAAGCGGCAGTGTCCATTCCAATCATATGTGATAACAAAAATGGTTACATTTTATCTAGCAATTTTACGGCAACTTTAAAAATACATACAGCGATGATGTTTGCGCTATAAGGACTTTGAGACATGTTAAAGACAGACATGTAAAATATAGTAGTATAAAAAAGAACTTTTCAAAGCTTTATCTATAGTGCAAAAACTTTTGCGACAACTTTAAAAGTACATACGACCCGATGACATAAAAAAGTTTGTGCAATGATGTCTGCACTAGGAACATGTTAAAGACCACAGTATCAATTTTGGTCACATAAAAAGGAACCTTGCAAAGTTTTATTTAAAGTATGAAACCTTTTGAGAGAATTAAACAAGAGAGCGGCAGTATCCGTTCAGCTCACATATGTATAAGCATAATGGCCTTATATCTGACGCTTTTACAGTAACTTTATAGGAATAAAAGCTTCTCAATAGCATGAAAAACTATATTGAAGGATATTTAAAATTGGTGGAGTTATGTGTGGTTTTATGTAGTTTAAATTTAATGTGAGAGGAAAGTGTTGTTTTCATAACCTATATGAAAATATAGATTGTGAGATTAAGGTGTGAAATTCTCTTACTTGCTTTTATGGATATTTACATCCATAATTTAATAGTGAAAAAACGTTGTTTTCCTGATGTTATCTAAAAATAAATTAAAAATAAAATAAATTGTGAAGTATCATTTGTGAAAAAATTATCTTACTTATTTTTATGGATATTTACATCCATATTGTGCTTAGATTAAAAAATGAAAAAAGGTAAAAGTGACCATTGAATCAAAGTGTGCAGACTCAATATTCGTAATAATAATGCGTGGATTCAGTGACTAACTAATGAATTATTTATTAGTGGTAAACGGTTACTTCATGTGTTTAAACCATATATTTGAGAATTCTCGAATCCCTAGTGAAACTAATTTAGATAAAAGCTGCTATTCTAATGTCTTTGTTTAGCCCCCAATGGTTGTAAGTTCTTAGTGTATGGATCCACCATAATTCTCTCTTGTTTAACTCATCTTCTAAATGTCCTCCTCTCCAGTGGGTGGTTACCTTCTCTATTCCTATCCATGAAAAATTCTTAAAGGGCCATAATACCCAAATGTTTAAACACTTGAAAGTGATGCAGCAGAGCTGTAAAAAGCTGACTAGAAAATATCTCCTGAACATCTCTATGTAAAAAAGAAAGATATTTTACCTCAAAAGTTCCTCAGTAGCCACCTCCCATTGTAAAGGATTTCTAAGCAGCATTTTAGTGTGTTTGTCCTGGGACATCTGAAGGGATGAGCATCGTGCACTCTCATATTATTTCACCAATCAGGTAAAGGAAGCTTACTATGAAATCTCATGAGAATTAAGTCAAATCTCATGAGATCACAGTAAGAGTTCATGACCTCAGCACTGCTGATGCTGATTGGCTGCTGTTCATTTCTTCATTTTTTATTTTTTTTTACCTGCAGCTGGGAGCAGGTGAAGTATAACTTTTACACAGAACTTACTCTGCTGAGCTGAGGAGATTGTGAGGTAAAATATCTTCCTTTTTTACATAGAGATGTTCAGGTGATATTTTCCTGTCAGCTTTTTATAGTTATACTGCATCAGTTTCAAGTGATTTAGTATATGAGTATTATGTCCCTTTAAAATCAAATTTGGTACAAGTATTGCAATGTAAAGGGACCCCATGATCCTCATGTCTATTCTCTATTTTATTAAGGTGTTCTAAAATACAGGTCTTGAGAAATCTGGTAGTTTGTCCTAAATATTGAATCTGGCAGTTACATTGCAATAAATATATAACATTTTGAGTCTTGCATGTGATGAAATGTTTAATTATGTAGGTCTTGCCTGTTACAAAGGAAGTAAAATATTTTTGAGTTCTTTTTGTATAATTGCAACCTTTACATTTTCCACATGTATAAAAACCTTGTAAGTTAGATATACTTAAAGGTGGTTTGGGGGCCATACCTTTAATTAAAGAGGGGGCCAACTTTTGTTTAAAATTACTGCCTCTTCTATATGTGATTTGAGGTTTGATAGGTATAATTTTACTTAAGAATTCATCATTATGTAAAATGTGCCAATGTTTTTTAATGATTTTATTAATTTGATGGTGCCCTGAATTGAATGTTGTAATAAATCTGGGGAAAGAGGATTGTTTATTTGTAGTGGTTTTATGTTTTGCCAAAATTAAATTGCGATCCTGATTTTTAATTAACTGTCTATCTACTTCAAGACTGCTTGAAGAGTAGCCTTTTTCCAAAAATCTCTTTTTAAGTAGTAATGATTGTTCCTCGTAATCTTCTATTCTATCACAATTTCTCCTAATACGTTGGAATTGTCCTCTGGGGATAGACCTTAACCATGATGGATGATGTTGACTGTCATGTTGGATGTATGTATTTGCATCACATTCCTTAAAGTGTGTTTTTGTATGTATATGTCCATCAACAGTTGTGATGGACAAATCTAAGAAGATTGCTTTGGTGTTATTTATTTCTGGGGTCAAAATGATGTTCATGTTGTTTTTATTTTTTATTTAAATCATTAACAAATTGTTGGCAATTTTCTATATTTCCCCTCCATGTCTTTAACATGTCTCAAAGTCCTTATAGCGCAAACATCATCGCTGTATGTATTTTTAAAGTTGCCGTAAAATTGCTAGATAAAATGTAACCATTTTTGTTATCACATATGATTGGAATGGACACTGCCGCTTCTCTGTTTTTTCTATTTATAGAATGTTAAATCTAAATTCCTCATATCGGCATATTTGGTTAGAGCCAAGAGAAAGGTCGTTCTCAAAGATTGGTCAGAAAAAACACGTGACTAACGAGTCCACGCAACGTCATAGATCAACGGAGAACTTTTCAACATCAGGGGATTGGTCAAAAGAATCATGTGATTTTAAAGCGGACCTTAAAGGGAACTTAAACTCAAAGAATACTCGAATGGGGACTCAATTCAACTCTGTCTTTCTATTGGATAAAAATTCGAAAGAATTCACTGATTGGCTATTTCCTATTGTACATGTTTATGCCGAACCAAATACAAAATATTACATTTTAAAATTTAATTAAGCGACATAAAAAGATTTAACAATGTCAAGAATAAGGTTGGGCCTAAACATTCAGTTAGAAATTGTATTTTATTTTCATCTTGATTTCATGTGAGTCCAATTTCCTGCCACAGACAGGAAATTGGAACATCGATACACTTGTATAAATTCCGTCTACTTTGTCACAGCATTATACAAACTGTTACTTGTTTTTATTGTCTTTTATTGCTCTTGAAAAAGACGCTTGAGCGTTGAAACGCGTAGAGCTACAATAAACCACTTTTTTATCTCTTAGATTTGAAATCACTTTTTTCTGTGACGAGCCGGACTTGCTTTTCTGGATAAGTAAGTTACTACTTGTTTTTTCAACTTAAAGTTATTACTTTACTGCTGATGAGGTTCTAATCCTTTTCAAGCCCTGTTGAAAACCACCTTGTTGTTTCCTTTGGAGAGGGACACACCGCAAAGGGATATACCATAGAAGCAGGACTCACATTACTTAAGGAGTGAGTATATTGCACATTATTGCAATAGATTTAACTTGCACATCAAGTCCATTTCTATTTATCATTAGAAACTAACTATTCTGCAAGACCAGCGCCATCCATTTCGTTTTTTGTCTATTGCATATAGTTATGTGTTTAACAAGGTCTGTAGATTAGCAATTCACTGTTACTTGCATATAGTTATGTGTTTAACAAGTTCTGTAGAGCAGCAATGTGCTGCTATTTGCATATAGTTATGTGTTTAACAAGGTCTGTAGAGCAGCAATGCACTTCTACTTGCATATACTTATGTGTTTAACAAGATCTGTAGAGCAGCAATGTACTGCTGCTTGCATATAGTTATGTGTTTATCAATGTTTGTAGATCAGCAATGCACTGCTACTTGCATATAGTTATGTGTTTAACAGGGTCTGTAGAGCAGCAATGTACTGCTACTTGCATATAGTTATGTGTTTAACAGGGTCTGTAGAGCAGTAATGCACTGCTACTTGCATATAGTTATGTGTTTCACAAGGTCTGCAGTGTAGATGAGCAATGCACTGCTACTAGCATATAGTTATGTGTTTAACAAGGTCTGTAGATTAGCAATGTAATGCTACTTGCATATAATTATGTGTTTAACAAGGTTTGTAGATTAGCAATGCACTGCTACTTGCTTATAATTATGTGTTTAACAAGGTCTGTAGAGCTGCAATGTACTTCTACTTTCATATAGTTATGTGTTTAACAAGGTCTGTAGATTAGCAATGCACTGCTACTTGCATATAATTATGTGTTTAACAAGGTTTGTAGATTAGCAATGCACTGCTACTTGCTTATAGTTATGTGTTTAACAAGGTCTTTAGAGCTGCAATGTACTGCTACTTGCATATAGTTATGTGTTTAACAAGGTCTGTAGATTAGCAATGCACTGTTACTTGCATATAGTTATGTGTTTAACAAGGTCTGTAGAGCAGCAATGTACTGCTATTTGCATATAGTTATGTGTTTAACAAGGTCTGTAGAGCAGCAATGCACTGCTACTTGCATTTAGTTATGTGTTTAACAAGGTCTGTAGAGCAGCAATGCACAGCTACTTGCATATAGTTATGGGTTTAACAAGGTCTGTAGAGCAGCAATGTACTGCTACTTGCATATAGTTATGTGTTTAACAAGGTCTGTAGATTAGCAATGCACTGTTACTTGCATATAGTTATGTGTTTAACAAGCTCTGTAGTCCAGCAATGTACTGCTATTTGCATATAGTTATGTGTTTAACAGGGTCTGTAGAGCAGTGCTACTTGCATATAGTTATGTGTTTAACAGGGTCTGTAGAGCAGTGCTACTTGCATATAGGTATGTGTTTAACAGGGTCTGTAGAGCAGTGCTACTTGCATATAGTTATGTGTTTAACGTGGTCTGTAGAGCAGTGCTACTTGCATATAGTTATGTGTTTAACAGTGTCTGTAGAGGCTTGCATATAGTTATGTGTTTAACAAGGTCTGTAGAGCAGTGCTACTTGCATATAGTTATGTGTTTAACAAGGTCTGTAGAGCAGTGCTACTTGCATATAGTTATGTGTTTAACAAGGTCTGTAGAGCAGTGCTACTTGCATATAATTATTTGTTTAACATGGTTAGTAGAGCAGTGCTATTTGCATATAGTTATGTGTTTAACAGTGTCTGTAGAGCAGTGCTACTTGCATATAGTTATGTGTTTAACAGTGTCTGTAGAGCAGTGCTACTTGCATATAGTTATGTGTTTAACAGTGTCTGTAGAGCAGTGCTACTTGCATATAGTTATGTGTTTAACAGGGTCTGTAGAGCAGTGCTACTTGCATATAGTTATGTGTTTAACAGTGTCTGTAGAGCAGTGCTACTTGCATATAGTTATGTGTTTAACAGGGTCTGTAGAGCACTGCTACTTGCATATAGGTATGTGTTTAACAGGGTCTGTAGAGCAGTGCTACTTGCATATAGTTATGTGTTTAACGTGGTCTGTAGAGCAGTGCTACTTGCATATAGTTATGTGTTTAACAGTGTCTGTAGAGGCTTGCATATAGTTATGTGTTTAACAAGGTCTGTAGAGCAGTGCTACTTGCATATAGTTATGTGTTTAACAAGGTCTGTAGAGCAGCGCTACTTGCATATAGTTATGTGTTTAACAAGGTCTGTAGAGCAGTGCTACTTGCATATAGTTATGTGTTTAACATGGTTAGTAGAGCAGTGCTATTTGCATATAGTTATGTGTTTAACAGTGTCTGTAGAGCAGTGCTACTTGCATATAGTTATGTGTTTAACAGTGTCTGTAGAGCAGTGCTACTTGCATATAGTTATGTGTTTAACAGTGTCTATAGAGCAGTGCTACTTGCGTATAGTTATGTGTTTAACAGTGTCTGTAGAGCAGTGCTACTTGCATATAGTTATGTGTTTAACAGTGTCTGTAGAGCAGTGCTACTTGCATATAGTTATGTGTTTAACAGTGTCTATAGAGCAGTGCTACTTGCATATAGTTATGTGTTTAACAGTGTCTGTAGAGCAGTGCTACTTGCATATAGTTATGTGTTTAACAGTGTCTATAGAGCAGTGCTACTTGCATATAGTTATGTGTTTAACAGTGTCTGTAGAGCAGTGCTACTTGCATATAGTTATGTGTTTAACAGGGTCTGTAGAGTAGTGCTACTTGCATATAGTTATGTGTTTAACAGTGTCTGTAGAGCAGTGCTACTTGCATATAGTTATGTGTTTAACAGTGTCTGTAGAGCAGCGCTACTTGCATATAGTTATGTGTTTAACAGTGTCTGTAGAGCAGTGCTACTTGCATATAGTTATGTGTTTAACAGTGTCTGTAGAGCAGTGCTACTTGCATATAGTTATGTGTTTAACAGGGTCTGTAGAGCAGTGCTACTTGCATATAGTTATGTGTTTAACAGTGTCTGTAGAGCAGTGCTACTTGCATATTGTTATGTGTTTAACAGTGTCTGTAGAGCAGTGCTACTTGCATATAGTTATGTGTTTAACAAGGTCTGTAGAGCAGCAATGTACTGCTACTTGCATATAGTTATGTGTTTAACAGTGTCTGTAGAGCAGTGCTACTTGCATATAGTTATGTGTTTAACAGTGTCTGTAGAGCAGTGCTACTTGCATATAGTTATGTGTTTAACAGTGTCTGTAGAGCAGTGCTACTTGCATATAGTTATGTGTTTAACAGGGTCTGTAGAGCAGCAATGCTGGGATCTAGCTGAATACTTCTAGTCAGTCAAGAGACATATATATGCAGCTGCCAATCAGCAGCTAGCTCACAGTAATGCATTGATGCTTCCGAGCCTATCTAGGTATGCTTTTCAACACAGGATATCAAGAGAATGATGTAACTTTTACAACAGAAGTAAAATAAACATGTCCTGTAAGAAGAGCAGGGAACCAACACTGTTATATTAATACACCTTTTACCTCTGTGATTACCTTGTATCTAAGCCTCTGCAGACTGCTCCTTATCTCAGTTATATTAATTGTTACAGAAGCATTAGTTATTTTGTTGTGAAGAGCTTATTTCCCAGCAGCAATGCCTGAACCAGCAAGCCAGCGCCTAAGAAGGGCTCCAAGAAAACCGTAACAAGTATCATTTCATAAAGAGTTAACTCTTTTTTTTCAGTTTAGAAACTATTGTCTAATCACCTCTGGAGCCAGACTGCTAATTGATAAGATGAACTTGTAAACTTGTTATCTTAAGTACTGTAATCCTATTGTGGCCTGTCAAAGGACAGTGCTCTCTATCTAAATGTGTGATGGGGGATTTTGTGCTTCCCCCCCTCTCCCCCTGGGAGTGCCCTGTGTGCATGTAACCTTAATAAAAAGCAGGCTGGGCATCCCAGTCCTGAGTTCTTGTTTGACCCTCAATCGCAGCGTTGACTCGTTTTGTGGGCAGAAGGGTATCCTAGCTGTACTGCAGCTAAGGGAGATTATTCTATATTTGCGAGACTCATATAGAATACTATGGAAAGCAGCTTCTCCCCTCTTTAGCAATAGGGATCCAGGCTACTAAGCGGTCCATCTCTCAGCGAGACTAAGGGTAACCGTAACATTTGGCGGCAGCGGCGGGATTTTCCTGGATTTCCTAGGAGAGGTACAGAACGGATGGAGAGAGCTTACGAAAAATTGAAGCGTACAACCCTAAAGGATTTACTTGAAAGCAGAGGGGGGTACGCCAGCAACCGGCCGAGAAGAGAGCTGATCGCAGAATTGACCGAACTGGATCAGAGCTTCACAATGGCGGAAACACCGACCACGATTAGTGACGAAAAAACCAGGATTGTTCGGGAAAGGCTCTCATTATACGGGCCGAACCCCTCCATGGAATTGGTACAGCAGTTGATGGCGGAGGCGGACGAGGATATACGAGAGACTCGAGCCCACAAACTCAACCTAGCGAACGCACACCGCAATGCTGAAGCCCCGCAGGTAATCATCCCTGTCGAAAATGCTGGGAGGCCCAAGATACCCTATGCGGCATTTCGACCCTTCCTAGAGAGCGAGACAGGGATTGATGAATATTTGGCGGACTTCGAAAGGCAATGTGCCCTGCACCAGATTCCCAACAGAGAGTGGCCCACAATATTGTCTGGGAAACTATCCGGGCGAGCCCTGGAAGCCTTTCGTACTCTGGGTGCTGAGGAAGTGACACAGTATGAGCTAGTTAAGGAGACACTGTTGCGACGGTACGCTGTAACTCCGGACACGTATCGCCGACAGTTTCGGGGCACGGAAAAGAAGCCTAACGATACCCATATGGAATGGGCGCACCGAATGCGGAGAGCGGCAAATCACTGGCTGAGCGGAAGTAAAGCGGTGACTGGGGAGGAAATTTTACAATTGTTTCTCTTAGAACATTTTTATAATGGCATGGAACAGCAAGGGAAGGAATGGCTGCGAGACAGGCGGCCTTCTACCTTAGAAGAAGCAGCCAAATTGGCCGATGAACATTATGACTCCCGTCTTCACGAACCCATGAACTACCGAGCTCCAGCACGGGTCGAACCCAGAGAGGTTTACCGTGCACCCCCTCGTGCTGAATTCCGAGCCCCGGTGCCCACAGGGCCCGTCCGACACTCAGGACCACCCAATAACAGCTCTGAGCATCCCAGACCGACTTGCCACCGATGCAAGCAACCAGGGCATTTCATGGCTAGCTGCCCCCTTAATACGCACCAGACACCCAGGAATTACAATTACCCCTCTGGGTCCTATCGTCCGGCCCGGGCCCTCTGTGTTAACCAAGAGGCCCCTATGGAGGGATATGTGGGGCCGCTTCACGAGGCAGACCCTGTATATGCTGCCTCAGATAACCGCCAGCACCATCGGCAGAGGGTATGGCTCGAGGGGCGATCTACCGAGGGATTGCGAGACACAGGGGCTACTATCACGCTGGTTCAGAGTCATTTGGTGCCAGAGCACAAGCGATCCGGACAGACTGTGGCCGTTAGAGTGGCGGGGGAGGATGTGTACAAAATTCCAACAGCTAAAGTGCATCTTGATTGGGGAGCGGGAAAGGGGGCTGTGAACGTGGGCCTAATGGATAATTTACCTGCCGAAGTACTACTGGGCAACGATTTGGGCCCCATGACTTCTGCCTATGCTCCAGTATGCAACAACGAGGCGGACCCAGTGACTACACGGGCCCAAGCCCGGACGGAGCGAGAGCTCTCACCAGTGCGGGAGACACAGGTAAGACCTACCCCGACCTTGCCTGACAGGTTAGGCCCCATACCCTGGGACACCCCAGATGCTTTCGAGGCAGAGTCTAAGACTGACCCGACCTTACAAAAGTACCGGGAACGAGCAGAGACCGGAGGGGGCGGGGCAGATAACGAAACATTCTTATGGGAAAAAGGGAAACTATACCGCTGGACAGAGAAAAGGGGACAGCGTAGGCGACAGCTGGTAGTGCCCCACAAATACCGTCAAGAAATCCTCAAAATAGGCCACGACATCCCCTTAGCAGGCCACCTAGCCATTACCCGTACCCTACACCGCATTACTCACACGTTCTTTTGGCCAGGGGTGCACGCTGACGTTAGAACTTACTGTAACACCTGCGATGTGTGTCAACGAGTAGGAAGGCGAGGCGATCACCCTAAAGCCCAGCTAGTAAATATGCCCATTGTAGAGGAACCCTTCAGCCGGGTTGCTATTGACCTAGTGGGACCACTGGCTACCCCTAGTCCCTCCGGTAAGCGATACATTCTTACCGTAGTGGACTACGCTACCAGGTACCCAGAGGCTGTCGCCCTATCCAACATACAAGCGGATACGGTAGCGAATGCACTAGTACAGGTGTTCTCCCGGGTAGGATTTCCAAAAGAAATCCTATCCGACCGAGGCACCCAATTTACGGCTGAATTGACCCAACAACTCTGGCAGGTTTGCAAAATTAAGTCCCTCCTGAGCTCCCCATACCACCCCCAGACGAACGGGCTGTGTGAGAGGTTCAATGGGACCCTCAAGCAAATGCTCAAGACGTTCACTCAGGAATACCGAGACTGGGAACGCTTCCTGCCGCACCTCCTATTTGCTTATCGGGAGGTGCCCCAGGAAACGACAGGGTTCTCTCCCTTCGAGTTGCTCTACGGAAGAAAGGTACGGGGACCCCTAAACCTGATCCGGGAGCACTGGGAGGGAGAGATGGAGGCTGACGGTGTCCCAATTGTGCCATACGTGCTGGAACTCAGGGACCGAATGGAGCAATTAGCCAAATCCGTGCGGGCTAATCTCCAGTTGGCCCAGAGAAGACAGAAAGTATGGTACGATCGGGGGGCCCGAAAGAGAATCTTCACCATAGGACAAAAGGTGTTAGTACTTAAGCCGGTGAAGACAGACAAATTGCAGGCGTCCTGGCAGGGTCCCTACCAGATCGTAGAGAAAAGGGGAGACACCACTTATGTGATAGCTAGCTGCCACGACAACAATCTTAGAAAGACATTCCATGTAAACATGCTCAAGGAATATTTTGAGCGACCAGAGAATGTGACGGCCGTATGTTGTTCCCCTCAGGAAGACCCCGACAGTTTACCCATTCCAGACCTATTAGAAAAGAGCCTCCCCACAGGTATAGTGGCGCAGGTTCAGATAGGGGACCGACTTAGCCCCACTGAAAGGGAGCAGCTCAACCAACTCCTCCAGTCCAAACACCTCACCTTCTCCCCGAAGCCAGGGTACACTACTTTAACCACCCACCAGGTAGATACTCCGGGACAAGCTCCCTTGCGCCAGGCTCCGTACCGAATCCCCGAAGCAGTTAGGACAGGAATGAAGAAGGAGATCGATGAGATGCTCCAGCTCAGGGTAATTGAGCCCTCCGATAGTCCCTGGGCCTCCCCAGTTGTCTTGGTGCCCAAGAAAGATGGGACCACCCGGTTCTGCGTAGACTATCGGAGGCTCAATGAAAATACCGTGACGGACGCTTACCCTATGCCCAGGGTAGACGAGCTACTCGATCGTATAGCCAGGGGAAATTACCTGACCACTATTGACCTCTGCAAAGGTTACTGGCAGATTCCCCTGGCCCCGGAGGCTATCCCCAAGTCGGCATTCGTCACCCCATTCGGCTTATATCAGTTTAGGGTAATGCCGTTTGGGATGAAGAATGCCCCAGCTACATTCCAGCGCTTGGTGGATAGGCTCCTGGATGGCTTCCAGAGTTTTGCTTGCGCCTACCTGGACGACATAGCGATCCACAGTGAGTCCTGGGAGGACCACTTAGCTCATGTGGGAATGGTTCTGGATCAGATCCGGGCTGCTGGCCTGACTCTGAAGCCAGAAAAATGCCACTTTGGGATGGCCGAGGTACAGTACCTGGGTCACCGGGTGGGGTGTGGAAAGCAGCGACCAGAGCCGGCCAAAATAGAAGCTGTCGCCAATTGGCCCACCCCCATCACTAAGACTCAGGTCCTAGCCTTCCTGGGCACGGCAGGGTACTATAGACGGTTCGTACCAGACTACAGCACACTTGCCAAACCCCTGACTGACTTGACCAAGAAGAACTTACCTCGACAGGTCCTGTGGTCTCCCCACTGTGAAACGGCTTTCCAGGCTCTCAAAAATGCTCTAATTAACGCTCCTGTCTTGGCGGCCCCAGCCCTTAACAAACGTTTTATCGTCCATACAGATGCTTCCATGTTCGGGCTGGGAGCCGTCCTCAGCCAAGTAGGCGAAGATGGAGGGGAGCATCCAGTTGCCTACATCAGCCGGAAGCTCCTGCCCCGCGAAGTCAGCTATGCAGCGGTCGAAAAGGAGTGTTTGGCTTTGGTGTGGGCATTAAAGAAATTGACTCCCTATTTATATGGTCAGGAGTTCACTCTGGTCACCGACCATAACCCGTTGGTGTGGCTGAACCGGGTCTCTGGAGATAACGGCAGGCTATTACGTTGGAGCTTATCGTTGCAAACCTTCAATTTCACCATTACTTACAGACCTGGAAAACAGAATGGCAACGCCGACGGGTTGTCCAGACAAACCGACCTCAGCCCCGCATAACCAGCGGTCTGGACAGCCTTAGTCTGCCCCGAAAAGGGGTCAGACCGTGTCTGCCAGAGTGTTCCACAGAAAGGGAGCACTGTTACAGAAGCATTAGTTATTTTGTTGTGAAGAGCTTATTTCCCAGCAGCAATGCCTGAACCAGCAAGCCAGCGCCTAAGAAGGGCTCCAAGAAAACCGTAACAAGTATCATTTCATAAAGAGTTAACTCTTTTTTTTCAGTTTAGAAACTATTGTCTAATCACCTCTGGAGCCAGACTGCTAATTGATAAGATGAACTTGTAAACTTGTTATCTTAAGTACTGTAATCCTATTGTGGCCTGTCAAAGGACAGTGCTCTCTATCTAAATGTGTGATGGGGGATTTTGTGCTTCCCCCCCTCTCCCCCTGGGAGTGCCCTGTGTGCATGTAACCTTAATAAAAAGCAGGCTGGGCATCCCAGTCCTGAGTTCTTGTTTGACCCTCAATCGCAGCGTTGACTCGTTTTGTGGGCAGAAGGGTATCCTAGCTGTACTGCAGCTAAGGGAGATTATTCTATATTTGCGAGACTCATATAGAATACTATGGAAAGCAGCTTCTCCCCTCTTTAGCAATAGGGATCCAGGCTACTAAGCGGTCCATCTCTCAGCGAGACTAAGGGTAACCGTAACATTAATATACTGTTTACCTCTGTGATTACCTTGTATCTAACCCTCTGCAGACTGCTCCTTATCTCAGTTATATTAATATACTTTTTACCTCTGTGATTACCTTGTATCTAAGGTGCTGAAGACTGCCTCCTTATCTCAGTTATATTAATATACTTTTTACCTCTGTAATTACCTTGTATCTAAGGTGCTAAAGACTGCCTCCTTATCTCAGTTATATTAATATACTTTTTACCTCTGTGATTACCTTGTATCTAACCCTCTGCAGACTGCTCCTTATCTCAGTTATATTAATATACTTTTTACCTCTGTGATTACCTTGTATCTAAGCCTCTGTAGACTGCCCCTTATCTGAGTTATATTAATATACTTTTTACCTGTGTGATTACCTTGTATATAAGCCTCTGCAGACTGCTCCCTTATCTCAGTTATATTAATACACTTTTTACCTCTGTAATTAACTTGTATCTAAGGTGCTGAAGACTGCCTCCTTATCTCAGTTATATTAATATACTTTTTACCTCTGTGATTACCTTGTATCTAAGGTGCTGAAGACTGCCTCCTTATCTCAGTTATATTAATATACTTTTTACCCCTGTAATTACCTTGTATCTAAGGTGCTGAAGACTGCCTCCTTATCTCAGTTATATTAATATACTTTTTACCTCTGTGATTACCTTGTATCTAAGCCTCTGCAGGCTGCCCCTTATCTCAGTTATATTAATATACTTTTTACCTCTGTGATTACCTTGTATCTAAGCCTCTGCAGACTGCCTCCTTATCTCAGTTATATTAATATACTGTTTACCTCTGTGATTACCTTGTATCTAACCCTCTGCAGATTGCTCCTTATCTCAGTTATATTAATATACTTTTTACCTCTGTGATTACCTTGTATCTAAGACTCTGCAGACTGCCTCCTTATCTCAGTTATATTAATATACTTTTTACCTCTGTGATTACCTTGTATCTAAGCCTCTGCAGACTGCCCCTTATCGCAGTTATATTAATACACTTTTTACCTCTGTGATTACCTTGTATTTAAGCATCTTCTGACAGTCCCCTGTTCACATAACTGTAACTGTTTATTATCTATTGACTTGCATTTAGTACTGTGTTGTGCTAACTCTTAAATAACTCCGGCAGAGACGACTTCCGGTGGGTGGAGTGCAAGGTGTGGGAGAACGCTCTCAGCAGCAGCTCCAGGGAAAGGAGCGTGCAATTAAGATCCAGATCGCCCAAAAAGACATACTCCTATTGCGGGGGACTGTATACCCTGGTTGGGGAGGAGAAATATTTGGAGGGCGGAAGTCTACACGCAGCCACACGACGGCCGAATGGCGCTGGCCCAGACACGCAGGGAAAACACTGTGCAGCTAAGGTCGGAGGAAATGAGGTGAGGAATCCTTGCCTAAGGATAAGCACAGCCAAGGGCGTGAGTAAAGAGGCAGTTAAGAGAGAAATGCTCACACAGAGACCGGCAAAACCTCATAATTCCGTCATTTTTCTTACCACACGTGGAGTCCTGAATCAGGGGCGAGGTGTCACAACTGGAGAGGGGCTGTGAAAATAGGCGGTGAAGGAGTCCGGAGCATCACCCAGTGACAGTACTACCCAAATTCATAAGGAAACCGCAAGTATCAAGACATGTTAAAATTTAAAGGGAAAAAAGAGCAAGACTAGAGCTGTGCGGGTGTAATATCTTTGCCTAAGAAGATTGTGTGTCTGTGGTGAACAAAGTGTCCCTTTCTGTCTGCTTGTTTTTTTTTTATTGCTCCCTGAAATCTCTATTATTAACTAGACTTGTGCAGCTTCGAAAAATTCATTTCGGTTCGGTTCGGATCGATTCGGATCAATTCGAATTTCGGTACGGATCGATTCAAATTCGGAAAAAATCTAATGAATTCGTTTCGGATTCATTCGGATTCTTTCAGATTCGGAAAAAATTCATCTGGATTCGGTTCGATTCGGTTCGGTTCGATTCGGAATTTCGGTAAGTGTTAGGTGGGATGTGCTGTGTATTACACTAGTATTATGTACTGTATATTAGGTTTAACCCATAGCAGAGTGATAAAACCTAATATACTGTACAATGCTAGTGTAATACACGGCCATCCGAATCTACCGAATAAATTCGAATCGATTCGAATTTATTCTGTAGATTCGGCACTACCGCAATTTGGAAATTCAAATCGATCCTAATCTCCGTATTCGACAAATTCGTCCGAATTTCAATTCGGACCGAATCGAATCGCACATGTCTATTTTGAACTGGTGTGGCTGGCTGCAAACAAACAGCTAGATTACGAGTTTTTGTCGGTAAGGCTTGCGGGGCTAACAAGCAGTTTCAGCTCACCGCTCACCTACAGACAACGCTGGTATTACGGGTTTTTACAAACTTGGCGTTAGCCGCAGAAAAGTGAGCGAAGAGCAAAATTTTGCTCCACATCTCACCTCAATACCAGCGCTGCTTACGGTAGCGGTGAGCTGCCTAAACATGCTCATGCATGATTTCCCCATAGGAATCAATGGGGCAGATTCGGCTGAAAAAAACCTAACACCTGTAAAAAAGCAGCGTTCAGCTCCTAACGCAGCCTCATTGATTCCTAAGGGGAAATACTTGTTATGTCTACACCTAACACCCTAACATGAACCCCGAGTCTAAACACTCCTAATCTTACACTTATTTACCCCTAATCTGCCGCCCCCGACATCGCCGACACCTGCTTTATATTATTAACCCCTAATCTGCCGCTTCGGACACCGCCGCAACCTACATTATACTTATGAACCCCTAATCTGCTGCCCCCAACATTGCCAAACCCTACATTATATTTATTAGCCGCTACTCTTCCGCCCCCAATGTTGCCGCCACCTACCTACACTTATTAACCCCTAATCTGCCGCAGCCAACATCGCCGCCACTATAATAAATATATTAACCCCTAAACCGCCGCACTCCCGCCTCACAAACATTAATTAAATTCTATTAACCCCTAATCTGCCGTCCCTAACATCGCCAACACCTACCTACATTTATTAACCCCTAATCTGCCACCCCCAACGTCGCCGCAAATATTTTTTAATGTATTAACCCCTAAACCTAAGTCTAACCCTAACCCTAACACCCCCCTAACAAATATTATTTAAAATAATCTAAATAAAATACCTTTAATTAACTAAATTTTTCCTATTTAAAACTAAATACTTACTTATAAAATAAACCCTAAGATAGCTACACTATAACTAATAGTTACATTGTAGCTAGCTTACGGTTTATTTTTATTTTACAGGCAACTTTGTATTTATTTTAACTAGGTACAATAGTTATTAAATAGTTATTAACTATTTAATAGCGACCTAGCTAAAATAAAGACAAATTTACCTGTAAAATAAAAATAAACCTAAGTTACAATTACACCTAACACTACACTATAATAAATTAATCCCCTAAACTAACTACAATTAAATACAATTAAATACAATTATCTAAATTACGAAACAAAACAAACACTAAATAACAGAAAATAATAAAAAAATTAAAAATTTTTAAAACTAATTACACCTAATCTAATCCCCCAAAATAATAAAAATCCCTACCCTAACCCCTTGAAGATCACCCTACCTTGAGACGTCTTCACCCAACCGGGCAGAAGTGGTCCTCCAGACGGCCAGAAGTCTTCATTCAGACGGCATCTTCTATCTTCATCCATCCGGAGCGGAGCGGGTCCATCTTCAAGACATCCGACGCGGAGCATCCTCTTCCTTCCGTCGACTAACACTAAATGACGGTACCTTTAAGTGACGTCTTCCAAGATGGCGTCCCTTCAATTCCGATTGGCTGATAGAATTCTATCAGCCAATCGGAATTAAGGTAGAAAAAATCCTATTGGCTGATGCAATCAGCCAATAGTATTGAACGTCAATCCTATTGGCTGATCCAATCAGCCAATAGGATTGAGCTTGCATTCTATTGGCTGATTGGAACAGCCAATAGAATGCAAGCTCAATCCTATTGGCTAATTGGATCAGCCAATAGGATTTTTTCTACCTTAATTGCGATTGGATGATAGAATTCTATCAGCCAATCGGAATTGAAGGGACGCCATCTTGGATGATGTCACTTAAAAGTACCATCATTTAGTGTTAGTTGTCGGAAGGAAGAGGATGCTCCGCGTCGGATATCTTGAAGATGGACCCGCTCCTCTCCGGATGGATGAAGATAGAAGATGCAGTCTGGATGAAGACTTCTGGCCATCTAAAGGACCTCTTCTGCCCAGATAGGATAAAGACTTCTGCCCGTCTGGAGGACCACTTCTGCCCGGTTGGGTGAAGACGTCTCAAAGGGCTATTTGTAATTTAGTATAGGGTAGGGATTTTTATTATTTTGGGGGTATTTTTTATTTTATTAGGGGGATTAGATTAGGTGTTATTAGCTTAAAATTCTTGTAATTATTTTTTTATTTTCTGTAATTTAGTTGTTTTTTTCCCCCCGTAATTTAGTTTATTTAATTGTAATTAATTGTAGTTAGTTTAGGTAATTTATTTAATTATAGTGTAGTGTTAGGTGGAAATGTAACTTAGGTTAGGGTTTATTTTACAGGTCCTTTTGTATTTATTTTAGCTAGGTAGTTATTAAATAGTTAATAACTATTTAATAACTATTCTACCTAGTTAAAATAAATACAAAGTTGCCTGTAAAATAAATATAAATCCTAAAATGGCTACAATGTAACTATTAGTTATATTGTAGCTAGCTTAGGGTTTATTTAATAGGTAAGTATTTAGTTTTAAATAGGAATAATTTATTTAATTATAGTTATTTTAAATTCTATTTAAGTAAGGGGGTGTTAGGGTTAGGGTTATACTTAGGTTTAGGGGTTAATAAATTTATTATAGTGGCGGCGACGTTGGCGGCAGCAGATTAGGGGTTAATAAATGTAATATAGTTGTGGCGACAATGGGGGGGGGCAGATTAGGGGTTAATAAATATAATGTAGGGTTCAGCGATGTTGGGGGCATCAGATTAGGGGTTCATAGGGATAATGTAGGTGGCACCGGTGCCCGGAGCGGCAGATTAGAGGTTAATAATATAATGCAGGTGTCTGCGATGTCGGGGACAGCAGATTAGGGGTTAATAAGTGTAATATTAGGGGTGTTTAGACTCGGGGTTCATGTTAGGGTGTTAGGTGTAGACATAGATTTATTTTCCCCATAGGAAACAATGGGGCTGCGTTAGGAGTTGAACGCTGCTTTTTTGCAGGTGTTAGGTTTTTTTCCAGCTGTCTCAGCCCCATTGTTTCCTATGGGTAAATCGTGCACGAGCACGTTTAGCCAGCTTTCCGCTGACTTAAGCAACGCCGGTATTGAGGTGAGATGTGGAGCTAAATTTTGCTCAACGCTCACTTTTCTGAGGCTAACGCCGTCTTGCAGAAAACCTGTAATACTAGCGTTGTCTTAAGTGAGCGATAAGAAAAAAGGAGCGTTAAACCCGCACACCATTACCGACAAAAACTCGTAATCTAGCCGTTAGTTCTTTGTTTTTCTATTTTGCTGTTACATTGTGTGGGAAATGGCACCTATATGTCCTATAAATAACCTAGGAACATTCTTTTAAAAAAAAAAAGTATAATTATCTGCAATTAGTGATGTCGCGAACAGTTCGCCAGAGAACAGTTCCCGGTGAACATAGCTTGTTCGCGTTCCCCGCTGCGGGCGAACATACTTTGACCCTGTATCTCACAGCCTTCAGACACATTTGAGCCAATCAGCAGCAGACACTCCCTCACAGACCCTCACAGCTCCTGGGCAGCAGCCATTTTAGATTCATTACGATCTTGCTTTCTTAGTGAGAGGAGCTTTAGTGTTGCTGCTGCTGACATTATAGGGAAATAGATAGCTAGGCTAGTTTATTTAGTGTCCACTACAGTCCTGAAGGACTCATCTAATCTCTGCTGTAAGGACAGCACCCCAAAAAGCCCTTTTTAGGGCTAGAACTTCAGCCCAAAAAGACCTTTTTAGGGCTAGAACTTCAGTCGTTTTTTTTTGTTTTTTTTGTATTTGCATATTTGCCTGGCTGTCAGCCTGTGTGTGAGGCTCACAGCATATACTGTGATTAGTTCCACCACTGATATCTGCTTAACATTAGTGTAAATTTTAACAAAAAAACTTTTAAATAATTTTGCTAGTGTAATCTAATTTCATTTTCTATCAGGCCTGTGTGTCAGGCTTACACAGCATATACTGTGGTTCATTGCTCTGTGCCAGCCACCACTCATATCTGCTTAACAACATTAGTGTAAATTTAAACAAAAAAACGTTTAAATCATTTTGCTAGTGTAATCTAATTTCATTTTCTAACAGGCCTGTGTGTCAGGCTTACACAGCATATACTGTGGTTAATTGCTGTGCCAGCCACCACTCATATCTGCTTAACATTATTGTAAATTTAAAAAAAAAAACTTTTAAATCATTTTGCTAGTGTAATCTAATTTCATTTTCTATCAGGCCTGTGTCTCAGGCTCACACAGCATATACTGTGGTTTATTGCTCTGTGCCAGCCACCACTCATATCTGCTTAACATTAGTGTAAATTTAAACAAAAAAACTTTTAAATCATTTTGCTAGTGTAATCTAATTTCATTTTCTATCAGGTCTGTGTGTCAGGCTTACACAACATATACTGTGATTAATTGCTGTGCCAGCCACCACTCATATCTGCTTCACATTATTGTAAATTAAAAAAAAAAAACTTTTAAATCATTTTGCTAGTGTAATCTAATTTCATTTTCTATCAGGCCTGTGTCTCAGGCTCACACAGCATATACTGTGGTTAATTGCTCTGTGCCAGCCACCACTCATATCTACTTAACATTAGTGTAAATTTAAACAAAAAAACTTTTAAATCATTTTGCTAGTGTAATCTAATTTCATTTTCTATCAGGCCTGTGTGTCAGGCTTACACAGCATATACTGTGGTTAATTGCTGTGCCAGCCACCACTCATATCTACTTCACAATATTGTAAATTTAAAAAAAAAACTTTTAAATCATTTTGCTAGTGTAATCTAATTTCATTTTCTATCAGGCCTGTGTGTCAGTCACACACAGCATATACTATGGTTAATTGCTGTGCCAGCCACCACTCATATCTGCTTAACATTATTGTAAATTTAAACAAAAAAACTTTTAAATCATTTTGCTAGTGTAATCTAATTTCATTTTCCATCAGGCCTGTGTGTCAGGCCCACATCATATAGTGAGATTAATAGCTCTTTTTTCCACCACTTATATCTGGTGTAACATTAGTGTAAATTTTTTTAATTTTTTTTTTTTTACATCAGTCCTCTTCTAGTGTTATTTAATTTTAGTTGCCAGGCCAGCCTGGCTGCCATTAGTGCCAGCCTGTGTGTCAGGCTGCCAGCATATACTGTGCCTACTTTCATCCTCAGTGCCAGTCCACCACTCCTATCTGGTGTAACATTAGTTTAAATTTTGTAAAAAAAACCTTTTACATCAGTCTTCTAGTGTTATTTAATTTTAGTTGCCAGGCCAGCCTGCCACTAGTGCCAGCCTGTGTGTCAGGCTGCCAGCACATACTGTGCCTACTTCTATCCTGAGTGCCATCACTCCTATCTGTTGTAACATTAGTGTAACTTTTTTAAAAAAAAGCTTTTACATCAGTCTGCTATTGTTATTTAATTGCAGTTGCCTGTCTGCCAGCGTGTGTGCCACGCCCACTTTCCAACTAGTGCCACCAATCATATTTGTTATAACAGTAGTGTAATTATTTAAAATAAAAACTTTTTTGACTGTGAATCATCAGTCTGCTAGTGCAATTGAATTGCAGTTGCCTGCCTGCCAGCATGTGTGCCAGGCCCACTTGCCAACTAGTGCCACCAATCATATTTCTTATAACAGTATTTTAATTATTTAAAATAAAAACTTTTTTGACTGAGAAACATCAGTCATCTAGTGTAATCTAATTGCAGTTGCCTTCCCCCCAGCGTGTGTGCCAGGCCCAATTGCCTGCCAACTAGTGACACCAATCATATTTGTTATAACAGTAGTGTAAATATTTTAAAAAAATATTTTTTGACTGTGAAAGATCAGTCTGCTAGTGTAATCTAATTGAAGTTGCCTGCCTGCCAGCGTGTGTGCCAGGCCCACTTGCTGCCAACTATTGCCACCAATCATATTTGTTATAACAGTTTTGAAAATATTTAAAATCAAAACTTTTTTGACTGTGAATCATCAGTCTGCTAGTGCAATTGAATTGCAGTTTCCTGCCTGGCAGCGTGTGTGCCAGGCCCACTAGCCAACTAGTGCCACCAATCAAATTTGTTATAACAGTATTGTAAATATTTAAAATAATAACTTTTTTGACTGTGAATCATCAGTCTGCTAGTGCAATTGAATTGCAGTTGCCTGCCTGCCAGCGTGTGTACCAGGCCCACTTGCCAACTAGTGCCACCAATCATATTTGTTATTACAGTAGTGTTAATATTTAAAATTAAACATTTTTTGACTGTGAATCATCAGTCTGCTAGTGCAATTGAATTGCAGTTTCCTGCCTGCCAGCGTGTGTGCCAGGCCCACTTGCCAACTAGTGCCACCAATCATATTTGTTATAACAGTATTTTAAATATTTTAAAAAAAAACTTTTTTGACTGTGAACCATCAGTCAGCTAGTGTAATCTAATTGCAGTTGCCTTCCTCCCAGCGTGTGTGCCAGGCCCACTTGCCAACTAGTGCCACCAATCATATTTGTTATAACAGTAGTGTAAATATTTACAATAAAAACTTTTTTGACTGTGAATCATCAGTCTGCTAGTGCAATTGAATTGCAGTTGCCTGCCTGCCAGCGTGTGTGCCAGGCCCACTTGCCAACTAGTGCCACCAATCATATTTGTTATTACAGTAGTGTTAATATTTAAAATTAAAACTTTTTTGACTGTGAATCATCAGTCTGCTAGTGCCATTGAATTGCAGTTTCCTGCCTGCCAGCATGTGTGCCAGGCCCACTAGCCAACTAGTGCCACCTATCATATTTGTTCTAACAGTATTGTAAATATTTAAAATAAAAACTTTTTTTGACTGAGAAACATCAGTCATCTAGTGTAATCGAATTGCAGTTGCCTTCCTCCCAGCATGTGTGCCAGGCCCACTTGCCAACTAGTGCCACCAATCATATTTGTTATAACAGTTTTGAAAATATTTAAAATAAAAACTTTTTGACTGTGAATCATCAGTCTGCTAGTGCAATTGAATTGCAGTTTCCTGCCTGCCAGCGTGTGTGCCAGGCCCACTTGCCAACTAGTTCCACCAATCATTTTTGTTATAACAGTATTTTAAATATTTAAAAAAAAAACTTTTTTGACTGTGAAGCATCAGTCAGCTAGTGTAATCTAATTACAGTTGCCTTCCTCCCAGCGTGTGTGCCAGGCCCATTTGCCAACTAGTGCCACCAATCATATTTGTTATTACAGTAGTGTTAATATTTAAAATTAAAACTTTTTTGACTGTGAATCATCAGTCTGCTAGTGCAATTGAATTGCAGTTTCCTGCCTGCCAGCGTGTGTGCCAGGCCCACTTGCCAACTAGTGCCACCAATCATATTTGTTATTACAGTAGTGTTAATATATAAAATTAAAACTTTTTTGACTGTGAATCATCAGTCTGCTAGTGCAATTGAATTGCAGTTTCCTGCCTGCCAGCGTGTGTGCAAGGCCCTCTAGCCAACTAGTGCCACCAATCATATTTGTTGTCACAGTACTTTTAATATTTAAAAAATATAAATTTTTGACTTTGAAACATCAGTCTGCTTTTTTGTGTCAGGCTCACAGTGTAAACTGTGCCCACTTGCCCAGTGCCACCACTCATAATTTGTTTAATAGTATTGTAAGTGTACATTTTAAAAAAAATGACAGGCAGAGGCAGGCCACCCCGCAGGTGCCGTCGTGGTCGTGGTGCTGTGATTCCTTTAGACCCTACAAATATGCACATTGTTCAGAGGCCAGGTGCCAGGGACGCGAAAAGTTCTGAGGAGGACCTAGTTGAATGGCTAACACAGGACACCCAATCTTCTACAGCTTCTGCTCCTAGTCCTAACCTTGATGCACCATCCACCTCCAGCTGTGCTTTGGGCACCTCTCAAGTGACCAGTGCCACTCGCCCGCCTGTCGCCACCACCAACACTAGCACCACAGCCGCTTCACTTGATCTGTCAGAGGAGTTATTGACACATCAGTTGGAAGAAATGAGTGATGCGCAACCATCATTGACAGAGGATGTAGATAACAGTGATATGTCTCAGTCAGGCAGCATTACAGACATGTAGGTATGGTGTGATGATGATGATGATGTTGTACCCGCTGCTGCTTCCTTTGTTGATGTGTCAGATACAAGTGAAGCGGTTGATGATGATGTCTCCGTGGATGTCACGTGGGTGCCCGCTAGAAGAGAAGAAGAAGAGGGGGAAAGTTCAGATGAGGAGACAGAGAGGAGGAGGAGGAGACGAGTTGGAAGCAGGGGGAGGTCGTCGCAAGGAGCTAGTGGCACAGTCAGACAGCATGCATCGGCATCCTGGGTCAGCCAGAGAGCACGCCGACGCCAATCAACGCATGCTGTTGACACCACCAGAATGCCGTCATCGCAGAGCTCAGCAGTGTGGCATTTTTTTTGTGTGTCTGCCTCTGACAACAGCGATGCCATTTGCAACCTGTGCCAAAAGAAACTGTGTCGTGGGAAGTCCAACACCCACCTAGGTACAACTGCTTTGTGAAGGCACATGGTCTCACATCACAAACGCCGATGGGAAGAACACATGAGTAGAAGCAGCACACAAACTCAAAGCCACCCTTCTCCTCCTGGTCCAGCATTTTCAGCCACGTCAACCACTGCTGTCCTCCTTGCCCCCTATCAACCATCCTCCACTCAGTCTCTCTTACGTAGCAGTTCCTGGTCATCTGCCCACAGTCAGGTGTCTGTCAAGGACATGATTGAGCGTAAGAAGCCAATTTCCCAAAGTCACCCCCTTGCCCGGCGTCTGACAGCTGGCTTGTCTGAACTCTTAGCCCACCAGCTTTTACTATACAAGCTGGTGGAGTCTGAGGCTTTCAAAAAATTTGTATCTATTGGGACACCGCAGAGGAAGGTACCTGGCCAAAATTTCTTTTCACAAAAGGCAATCCCAAACCAGTACTCGATTGTGCGAAAGGAAGTAATGGCATGTCTGGCACACAGCGTTGGGGCAAGGGTCCATATGACCACTGATAGCTGGTCTGCAAAGCATGGTCAGGGCAGGTATATCACCTACACTGCGTATTGGGTAAACCTGCTGACGGCTGACAAGCATGGAATGCGTGGCTCTGCAGAGAAGTTGGTGACATCGCCATGATTTGCAGGCAGGTCTGCTGCTACCTCCTCTACTCCTCCTACTCCATCCTCTTCCATAACCTCTTTCTCGGCTGAGTCCTCTTCTGCTGCTGCGTCTTGCTCCACATCAACGGCACCCCCCAGCTCCCCAGGTACTATTCAGCCGGTCCTCATCGGATGAAGATAGAAGATGCCGCTTGGAAGATGAAGGTTGCCGGTCCGGATCTACTCTTCTTCCCGGATAGGATGAAGACTTTGGAGTCTCTTCTGGACCTCTTCAGCCGCCGGAAGATGGATCGCCAGCCCCCGCTTGTGTTTGATGAAGATTTTGGAGCCAGGACGGATCGGTGAACCTGGTATGGTGAAGACAAGGTAGGATGATCTTCAGGGGCTTAGTGTTAGGTTTATTTAAGGGGGGTTTGGGTTAGATTAGGGGTATGTGGGTGGTGGGTTGTAATGTTGGGGGGGGGTATTGTATGTTTTTTTTTTACAGGCAAAAGAGCTGAACTTCTTGGGGCATGCCCCGCAAAGGGCCCTGTTCAGGGATGGTAAGGTAAAAGAGCTTTGAACTTTAGTAATTTAGAATAGGGTAGGGCATTTTTTTATTTTGGGGTGCTTTGTTATTTTATCAGGGGGCTTAGAGTAGGTGTAATTAGTTTAAAATTGTTGTAATATTTTTCTTATGTTTGTAAATATTTTTTTATTTTTTGTAACTTAGTTCTTTTTTATTTTTTGTACTTTAGTTAGTTTATTTCATTGTAGTTATTTGTAGGTATTGTATTTAATTTATTTATTGATAGTGTAGTGTTAGGTTTAATTGTAGGTAATTGTAGGTATTTTATTTAATTAATTTATTGATAGTGTAGTGTTAGGTTTAATTGTAACTTAGGTTAGGATTTATTTTACAGGTAAATTTGTAATTATTTTAACTATTTTAGCTATTAAATAGTTCTTAACTATTTAATAGCTATTGTACCTGGTTAAAATAAATACAAAGTTACCTGTAAAATAAATATTAATCGTAAAATAGCTATAATATAATTATAATTTATAGTGTAGCTATATTATGATTTATTTTACAGGTAAGAATTTAGCTTTAAATAGGAATAATTTATTTAATAAGAGATAATTAATTTCGTTAGATTAAAATTATATTTAACTTAGGGGGTGTTAGTGTTAGGGTTAGACTTAGCTTTAGGGGTTAATACATTTATTAGAATAGCGGTGAGCTCCAGTCGGCAGATTAGGGGTTAATAATTGAAGTTAGGTGTCGGCGATGTTAGGGAGGGCAGATTAGGGGTTAATACTATTTATTATAGGGTTAGTGAGGCGGATTAGGGGTTAATAACTTTATTATAGTAGCGCTCAGGTCCGGTCGGCAGATTAGGGGTTAATAAGTGTAGGCAGGTGGAGGCGAGGTTGTGGGGGGCAGATTAGGGGTTAATAAATATAATATAGGGGTCGGCGATGTTAGGGCAGCAGATTAGGGGTACATAGGGATAATGTAAGTAGCGGCGGTTTACGGAGCGGCAGATTAGGGGTTAATAATAATATGCAGGGGTCAGCGATAGCGGGGGTGGCAGATTAGGGGTTAATAAGTGTAAGGTTAGGGGTATTTAGACTCGGGGTACATGTTAGAGTGTTAGGTGCAGACGTAGGAAGTGTTTCTGCATAGCAAACAATGGGGCTGCGTTAGGAGCTGAACGCGGCTTTTTTGCAGGTGTTAGGTTTTTTTTCAGATCAAACAGCCCCATTGTTTCCTATGGGGGAATCGTGGACGAGCACGTTTTTGAGGCTGGCCGCGTCCGTAAGCAACTCTGGTATCGAGAGTTGAAGCTGCGTTAAATATGCTCTACGCTCCTTTTTTGGAGCCTAACGCAGCCTTTATGTGGACTCTCAATACCAGAGTTATTTTTATGGTGCGGCCAGAAAAAAGCCAGCGTTAGCTTTTCGGGTCGTTACCGACAAAACTCTAAATCTAGCCGTATGCTTTACACAGCGTATAAGGGTAATGTCACAGCACAACAGGAATCTAACAGGGGAAGAGATGAAAGTAATCCTCCTCCTCCTCCCACGACCACGGCGGCAAGGACAGGACACTTTCCTGACATTTTGTTGATGGAGGACATGCAGACCTTTTTAACTCCTATGCATCACCAGAGCCTTTCGGGATCCAGCCTCAGAGGAAGACTCAACCGACAGGTAGCAGACTACCTAGCATTAACTGCGGATCTCGACACTCTGAGGAGCGATGGACCCCTTGACTACTGGGTGTGCAGGCTTGACCTGTAGCCTGAGCTATCCCAATTTGCAATCGAACTTCTGGCCTGTCCCGCTTCAAGTGTCCTGTCAGAAAGGACCTTCAGTGCAGCAGGAGGTTTTGTCACTGAGAAGAGAAGTCGCCTAGGTCAAAAAAGTCTTGATTATCTCACCTTTATTAAAATGAATGAGGGATGGATCCCGAAGGGACTGACATTGGGTGATACATTTGAGTAAAAAAGGCCTGATGATGAGATGAGCTGCCTTGGGCTACAAATGGTACACACGATGGCATATTTTTTCTTAGAATGCAGGATGACTTGCGTGACTCCTCCAACAACTAGTGTTCAAGCCGCAAGGTTTTAGGGCACTTTCTAACTGTTTTACAAACATCAATTTTTCTGGCCGCTGCTACAGCAGCGGCTGCAACAATACCGAATTTTTCAGGCATTTGGACATGCCTAATTTTTCTGGCCTCTGGTGCTGCACTGTGGCTACCAAACCCAAACCAAAAAACGGCACATAACAGTGATGAAACTGTTAAGAATAGTACTCAGTCATTAACACACCACTCATATCTGGTGGCACAGTAGATTGCACGCGCAGTGCCCGAAATTTGAAGTAGGAGGACCGACCAAGAATCTTTTTCCATCTCACGGTTCCGAAAAATTATCTATGGGTTCCTAAAAACGATGCCATACCTGTACTCGATTGTGCAAAAGGATGTCATATGTGGTGTTTCATGCTGTTGTGCCTGTTGAGGATCGTGGACCATCGTATAAAAAAGCTGAAGGAGAACGACCTGTACTGGGTGTCCAATCATGGTTTTTTTGTTCAATTTCCTGGTTCCTAAAAATTATCTCCGGGTTACTAAAATCAATGCCATATCTGTAATCTATTGTGCAAAAGGATGGCATATGTGGTGTTTCATGCTGTTGTTTCTGTTGAGGGTCCTGGACCCTTGTCTAAAAAGGCTGAAGGAGAACGACCTGTACTGTGTGTCCAAGCATCTTTTTCCATCTCCCGGTTCCTAAAAATTATCTCTGGGTTCCTAAAATGGATGCCATACCTGTACTCTATTGTTCAAAAGGATGGCATATGTGGTTTTCATGCTGTTGTTTCTGTTGAGGGTCCTGGACCCTCGTCTAAAAAGGCTGAAGGAGAACGACCTGTACTGGGTGTCCAAGCATCTTTTTCCATCTCCCAGTTCCTAAAAATTATCTCTGGGTTCCTAAAATGGATGCCATACCTGTACTCTATTGTTCAAAAGGATGGCATATATGGTGTTTCATGCTGTTGTTTCTGTTGAGGGTCCTGGACCCTCGTCTAAAAAGGCTGAAGGAGAACGACCTGTACTGGGTGTCCAAGCATCTTTTTCCAACTCCCGGTTCCTAAAAATTATCTCCGGATTCCTAAAATGGATGCCATACCTGTACTCTATTGTTCAAAAGGATGGCATATGTGGTGTTTCATGCTGTTGTTTCTGTTGAGGGTCCTGGACCCTCGTCTAAAAAGGCTGAAGGAGAACAACCTGTACTGGGTGTCCAAGCATCTTTTTCCATCTCCCGGTTCCTAAAAATTATCTCCGGGTTCCTAAAATTGATGCCATACCTGTACTCTATTGTTCAAAAGGTTGGCATATGTGGTGTTTCATGCTGTTGTTTCTGTTGAGGGTCCTTGACCCTTGTCTAAAAAGGCTGAAGGAGAACGACCTCTACTGGGTGTCCAAGCATCTTTTTCCATCTCCCGGTTCCTAAAAATGATCTCCGGGTTCCTAAAATTGATGCCATACCTGTACTGGATTGTTCAAAAGGATGGCACATGTGGTGTTTCATGCTGTTGTTTCTGTTGAGGGTCCAGGACCCTCGTATAAAAAGGCTGAAGGAGAACGAAGTGTACTGGGTGTCCAAGCATGTTTTTGTTCAATTTCCCGGTTCCTAAAAATTATCTCCGGGTTTCTAAAATCGATGCCATACCTTTACTGGATTATTCAAAAGGATGGCATATGTGGTGTTTCATGCTGTTGTTTCTGTTGAGGGTCCGGGACCCTCGTATAAAAAGGCTGAAGGAGAAAGAAGTGTACGGGGTGTCTAAGCATGTTTTTTGTTCAATTTACCGGTTCCTAAAAATTATCTCCGGGTTCCTAAAATCGATGCCATACCTGTACTCTATTGTTCAAAAAGATGGCATATGTGGTTTTCATGCTGTTGTTTCTGTTGAGGGTCCTGGACCCTTGTATAAAAAGGCTGAAGGAGAACGACCTGTACTGGTTGTCCAAGCATCTTTTTCCATCTCCCGGTTCCTAAAAATTATCTCCGGGTTCCTAAAATCGATGCCACACCTGTACTGGATTGTTCAAAAGGATGGCATATGTGGTGTTTCATGCTGTTGTTTCTGTTGAGGGTCTGGGACCCTCGTATAAAAAGGCTGAAGGAGAACGAAGTGTACTGGGTGTCCAAGCATGTATTTTGTTCAATTTCCCGGTTCCTAAAAATTATCTCCAGGTTTCTAAAATCAATGCCATACCTGTACGGGATTATTCAAAAGGATGGCATATGTGGTGTTTCATGCTGTTGTTTCTGTTGAGGGTCCGGGACCCTCGTATAAAAAGGCTGAAGGCGAAAGAAGTATACTGGGTATCCAAGCATGTTTTTTGTTCAATTTCCTGGTTCCTAAAAATTATCTCCGGGTTTCTAAAATCGATGCCATACCTGTACTCTATTGTTCAAAAGGATGGCATATGTGGTGTTTCATGCTGTTGTGTCTGTTGAGGGTCCTGGACCCTCGTATAAAAAGGCTGAAGGAGAACGAGCTGTACTGGGTGTCCAAGCATCTTTTTCCATCTCCCGGTTCCTAAAAATTATCTCCGGGTTCCTAAAATCGATGCCATACCTGTACTGGATTGTTCAAAAGGATGGCATATGTGGTGTTTCATGCTGTTGTTTCTGTTGAGGGTCCGGGACCCTCGCCTATAAAGGCTGAAGGAGAACGACCTGTACTGGGTGTCCAAGCATCTTTTTCCATCTCCCGGTTCCTAAAAATTATCTCCGTATTCCTAAAATGGATGCCATACCTGTACTCTATTGTTCAAAAGGATGGCATATGTGGTGTTTCATGCTGTTGTGCCTGTTGAGGGTCCTGGACCCTCGTCTAAAAAGGCTGAAGGAGAACAACCTGTACTGGGTGTCCAAGCATCTTTTTCCATCTCCCGGTTCCTAAAAATTATCTCCGGGTTCCTAAAATCGATGCCATACTTGTACTCTATTGTTCAAAAGGTTGGCATATGTGGTGTTTCATGCTGTTGTTTCTGTTGAGGGTCCTTGACCCTTGTCTAAAAAGGCTGAAGGAGAACGACCTGTACTGGGTGTCCAAGCATCTTTTTCCATCTCCCAGTTCCTAAAAATTAGCTCCGGGTTCCTAAAATCGATGCCATACCTGTACTGGATTGTTCAAAAGGATGGCATATGTGGTGTTTCATGCTGTTGTTTCTGTTGAGGGTCCAGGACCCTCGTATAAAAAGGCTGAAGGAGAACGAAGTGTACTGGGTGTCCAAGCATGTTTTTGTTCAATTTCCCGGTTCCTAAAAATTATCTCCGGGTTTCTAAAATCGATGCCATACCTTTACTGGATTATTCAAAAGGATGGCATATGTGGTGTTTCATGCTGTTGTTTCTGTTGAGGGTCCGGGACCCTCGTATAAAAAGGCTGAAGGAGAAAGAAGTGTACTGGGTGTCCAAGCATGTTTTTTGTTCAATTTCCCGGTTCCTAAAAATTATCTCCGGGTTCCTAAAATCAATGCCATACCTGTACTCTATTGTTCAAAAAGATGGCATATGTGGTGTTTCATGCTGTTGTTTCTGTTGAGGGTCCTGGACCCTCGTATAAAAAGGCTGAAGGAGAACGACCTGTACTGGTTGTCCAAGCATCTTTTTCCATCTCCCGGTTCCTAAAAATTATCTCCGGGTTCCTAAAATCGATGCCATACCTGTACTGGATTGTTCAAAAGGATGGCATATGTGGTGTTTCATGCTGTTGTTTCTGTTGAGGGTCCGGGACCCTCGTATAAAAAGGCTGAAGGATAACGAAGTGTACTGGGTGTCCAAGCATGTATTTTGTTCAATTTCCCAGTTCCTAAAAATTATCTCCAGGTTTCTAAATTCGATGCCATACCTGTACGGGATTATTCAAAAGGATGGCATATGTGGTGTTTCATGCTGTTGTTTCTGTTGAGGGTCTGGGACCCTCGTATAAAAAGGCTGAAGGCGAAAGAAGTATACAGGGTATCCAAGCATGTTTTTGTTCAATTTCCTGGTTCCTAAAAATTATCTCCGGGTTTCTAAAATCGATGCCATACCTGTACTCTATTGTTCAAAAGGATGGCATATGTGGTGTTTCATGCTGTTGTGCCTGTTGAGGGTCCTGGACCCTCGTATAAAAAGGCTGAAGGAGAACGAGCTGTACTGGGTGTCCAAGCATCTTTTTCCATCTCCCGGTTCCTAAAAATTATCTCCGGGTTCCTAAAATCGATGCCATACTTGTACTGGATTGTTCAAAAGGATGGCATATGTGGTGTTTCATGCTGTTGTTTCTGTTGAGGGTCCGGGACCCTCGTATAAAAAGGCTGAAGGAGAACAAAGTGTACTGGGTGTCCAAGCATGTATTTTGTTCAATTTCCCGGTTCCTAAAAATTATCTCCGGGTTTCTAAAATCAATGCTATACCTGTACTGGAT